>NC_084558.2:19423327-19628327 GCF_033978685.3 Nerophis lumbriciformis | reverse complement strand
GGAGGAAATATTGTTGTTTTACAAACTTTAGTGTGGTGTTTTGTGTGGTGTTGCTTCCTTATTTGTGATTATTTCAAGCTGATTATTATCTACCCGTGTCTTTTTTAAAGCATAGCAGCGGCACTTGAACTGAATGTGACAGCATAAAACAAAATATAATGACTATAGACTGTTGTATACAGTTCATTCCAGACTCAATTTAAGTACTTTATCCAGCAGCCCCAGGATCAGGTATGCATAGCCCATGAGAACACTGAACACAACAACATATCACTTGATCATGCCATTTCTAGCATTCCACTCTACAAAATAAGTAAAACCTATGTCTTATTTGTGCTAATATTGGTTCGATATCAGTATTGGCCAAAAGTCAAGGCGGCAATATCGGTATTATATCAGTGAAAAAGTTGTATTAGGACACCCGTACTATTTTCACTGCATGCACTCAACAAACCACATTGCTCCTCCTAAATCCGAGGCTCTGTGTGTTTTTTCCCTTGAGATTGCTCTTTCCAACAACACAACTGTATTCCTTGACGAGAGGAGGAAACAAGACAAATCACTTACATACACACACATGTTCACACATAGAAATAAAATGAAGCTCATAAATTCCTACTCCAACCTGAAACAAAGCAGTATTGTACAGCAGTGAAAATGTACACATGAACCAATTAGTTTTTTCAGCTGGTGAGTCAGATGTGTGTTTCAGAGAGTTTGAGACGGAGGTGACTCGAGCCTGTGTTTTGTTGTTTGGTTCACTATGCTCACTTCCTTTTACTCTTGTGACAGACTGATAGGTCAACAATTGTCCATAACCGGCTACTATGTTATTGACCTTTATTTAGCGCATCAACCCACATTACACAATAATCTAATTTTAGCCAAAATACAAACAGATTGTGACTCATGGCTGTCTGTCCATAAATGGTTGCTGGACCCTGTAATCAGAAACAACTTATTCGTCTCTGTATGACAACAATGTGCGCTACAGTTGTTTTTTTGCATAAATAAAAAGGTCAAAAGAGTTTGAAACTACCGATTACATTTAAACCCATGGTGTCGCAGTGTCGAGCGAGCAGTCAATTAGTGCGCGATATATATATATATATACATAGTGCTCTATAAATAAAGTTGATTTGATTTGATTTGATATATATATATATATATATATACAGACCGGCCCCTGGACAAATTTGTTTAACCCACTGAGGCCCCCGAGTCAAAAAGTTTGGGGACCCCTGCACTATAACCTTGCAAGTTAACATATTTTGACTTTTCACATCTTTTGATTGTACAACTGTTCAATGTTTCTGTATTTGTTATTCTCTGAAAAGGAGCTAAAGTACAACATTTAGCACAAAACAGATGTGTCATCCATAAATCCACCCATGTCCATGGATCACTCATCTCAGAGCCGGCCCAAGGCATAAGCGTACTAAGCGCTTGCTTAGGGCCCCGCGGCCACCAGGGGGCCCCCAAAAGCAATTAACAAAAATTTCTTATTTTTTATTTTTTGCATGTAGGAGTCTGACTGATGATTTCTAAATGATCAAAGATATATTATTGTACAAAAACACAATTTTAGGTCAACAGAGTGCTGCTGCTGATCTAGGCCTAGTGATTCTTCCTGCCTCTCTTTAAATGTAAAACTGCGCCTCTGCTGCACCTGTGACGTTTGCCGCCCGCCGTGCAATGCCAGTGCGCACTGGGCATCAAAAGCGCAGATAGAGGCAAAACAATGTCACAAAAAAGGACATATCCTTCAGGTGCAGAAAAAAGGAAGAAGAAGAAAGTGGAAGAGGAGAAAAAATGCCATGATAAAGGTATGTTTGCATGACTTGGTAATAAAACGTTTATCAAAGAGATTTGTAGCTGTAATTAGCTTTAGCTAGGTGACGTTAGCTAGCTAGCAATATGTTTTTAGCATCAGGTGCTAGCAATATGTTTTTAGCATCAGGTTACTAGTGAGATATGTTGTTTGCACAAATTGTTTGCAGCAGAGCACGGTAATTTATTTGAGTAAAATAAACATTATTTTTTACATCAACTCATAAGTTATGTGAAACTTCCCCAGGAGCATTGTTAAAATATTTTGGAGGCACAGAATCAGCCCAGAGCCAGTCCACATCCTCAGGCTCAACTGTGAGTGATGAATCAGGTGAGGAAAAGACTGTCACGGTATACATTTAATTTCTTAGTATAAACATTACACTTGAAGGGAAATTAATATAGTCAAAGTATCTCATTAATATGTGTGCCTATATGTATGTATGTATGTATTTCATCTTAGGTCCATCTCCATCCTCTACAGTGCTCTCTCACACACCTCCACCCTCTGTGCCCACTGTCCCCTCCATGTCTGAAACCACAGCTGATTTATCTAGTAAGTTAACTGCAAAACACCCTTTGTAATTGCTCATTGTACTGCAGAACATTCTGAGATTAATAATTATGTCCAACAGTGCAATTTAATGACCTTATAGGTCCTTCTTTTTTAGTCATTGTCTTTCTTTGGTCACTTCCTCAGCAACTTCCACCACAACGTCCCCTTCACACCATGGACCATCATCAGCTCCGCCAGTTGACCCAGCTGAGTGGCCTTCTTTCCTCTCAGATTCAGACAGGACTGAGCAGGTGATCAGAGGACCACTGTCTATTAAGGAGAACTTTTCATTCCCCAAACGGCATGATGGCCGAAGTTTTCATTATCATTATACCTACAGACAGCTAGTCAATGGAGAAAAAGTCAAGCGTAGCTGGCTGACTTATTCAAGAAGTAAAGATGCAGTCTATTGCTTTTGCTGCAAATTATTTTCCAAAAAGTCCTAAAAACTGGCAGCTGGATTGGGTCAACATAGGTGCACTGCTGAAACAGCATGAAAACAGTGAAGATCATTGTAGCAACATGGTGAAATGGAAGGAATTTCCCTTGCGTCTTTCAAAGGGGAAAACTATTGAGAATTTAACTTCAGTAGACTGCGCTCTCTTTGTACAAAGTAAACATTAAATATGAACAATTAACTAAAAATATAAACTAGTAATTAAAGACTAATATGTACAAGACTGATGAGACAAGATGACACTTTTACCGTAAATGCAAAGCTTTATCACTTGGACTGTTCAACCCCAGGCCACTCTTGTAGCTGAAAGTTTTCTACATTTTAAGATTAGGAACCATATGTGGCACTCTGGACATCATTCGTTCATTCATTGGTATTATTTATGTTATAAACTGGGCCACCCCCATATCTTTATAAATGACATGTCATTTGTAAAGACATGCCAGGCTGACAATAGGATAATGTAAACAACACTGCCAGAGCCGCAATGAGTTTATAGTAGGTGTGTGAATGATCAATCAATATTATTGGCAGAAATAGAGGGCCCCAAAATCTAATTTTGCTTAGGGCCCCATGGAGGCTTGGGCCGGCACTGACTCATCTTTATGAATTGTGCATTATAGCTATTAGATAGGAAGCTGTGCAAAAATGTTTGAAACATTGAACATTCAAAAGTTTAGATGTGGTCCAATCTAGTCCCCCTTTGAGCTTATGCAGGGGTTCTAGATAGTTCTGGCCCACCAAAGCCTTTCATTTGGGCTGCCGAGTATCATCCAAATAATGGAACCATACAGTTTTACATATAACTGGCTATTATTAGAGATGTATTGAGAGGCTGCATAGCTCAATGTGTAATGACACTTGCTCGCTTAACAAAGGAACCAGGTTTTAATTACTTCTCGGGGTGAAAATAAATTTTAATGTATCAACATATCATTGATGTTTGTTATTTGTAATTATATTATCTGTATGTATGTATGTTATTATTCTTAATTTTTACTTGTATTTTTAATGATACTGGCCCATTGTGAAATTCAATCAATCAAAGTTTATTTACCCGGACCTGTCTTTGTAAAGCGGCCGAAATGAGTTTCCTCCGCTGGGTGAGAAGCTCTGCCATCCGGGAGGAGCTCAAAGTAAAGCCGCTGCTCCTCCACATCGAGAGGAGCCAGATGAGGTGGTTCGGGCATCTGGTCAGGATGCCACCCGAACGCCTCCCTAGGGAGGTGTTTAGGGCACGTCCGACCGGTAGGAGGCCGCGGGGAAGACCCAGGACACGTTGGGAAGACTATGTCTCCCGGCTGGCCTGGGAACGCCTCAGGGTCACACAGGAAGAGCTGGACAAAGTGGCTGGGGAGAGGGAAGTCTGGGCTTCCCTGCTTAGGCTGCTGCCCCCACGACCCGACCTCGGATAAGCGGAAGAAGATGGATGGATGGATGGATGTCTTTGTAAAATAATTTTGCTGTGAACTAATGCAATGTGTCAGACATTTCGGTCTCCCTGGACGGATTCTTGCTCATCCGCGCCGACAGTACATTGGCCAGGAGCTGGTGGGTAGCCTAGGCCTAGCCTTGGTCGATTGAATTCAGAGTTTCACATAAATAAATAACTGCGTCTTGTATTCTTTATGCATTATGTTGTCAATTGAATTACACATATTTTTACATTTTACAAAACATATTAGGTAATTTGCAAAAAGTTTTGGTATCAACGATACCAGCCTGAGTTTTACCCAATATCCTTTATGTTCTTTAATGCTTCGCTCTTCTTTTCCTGTGGGTTTGTCTTGTTCTTTGTGGACTTTTTGAGCGTGCACTGCAACCACATGGTTTTGATGTGCGTCTGAAGGAGTGGCAGCAGATCATAGTAGCTGCTGAAATTTTCAAACAATTTCCATGGTGGATCAATAAAGTTTGTCTTAGTCTATGTCTAAAACAGTGGCTCTTAACCTGGGTTCGACCCTAGGGGTTCGGTGAGTCGGCCTCAGGGGTTCGGCGGAGGTCAAAACACACCCGACTCATCGTGTAAATACAAACTTTTCCCTATCGGCGTATTACGGATACGGCAACAGCTGACTGATTTGCAGGTGTGTAATTTGTTGTGAGTTTATGCACTATGTTGGTTTTGTTGTTTGAACAAGGTGATGTTCATGCACGGTTCATTTTGTGCACCAGTAATAAAACATGGTAACACTTTAGTATGGGGAACATATTCACCATTAATTAGTTGCTTATAAACATGCAAATTAGTAACATATTGGCTCTTAACTAGTCATTATTAAGTACTTATTAATGCCTTATTCGGCATGGCCTTATTATAACCCTAACCCTCTAACCCTGACCATAACCCATACTTGCCAACCCTCCCGATTTTCCCGGCAAACTCCCGAATTTCAGTGCTCCTCCCGTAAATCTCCATTCTCCCGATTTCCACCCGGACAACAATATTGGGGGCGTGCCTTAAAGGCACTGTCTTTAGCCTACTCCACAATCTGTCTTCACGTCCGCTGTTCCTCAAAACAAACAGCGTGCCGGCCCAGTCACACAATATTTGCGGCTTTTACAAACACTTAAGTGAATGCAAAGCATACTTGATCAACAGCCATACAGGTCACACTGAGGGTGGCCGTATAAACAACTTTAACACAGTTACAAATATGCGCCACGCTGTGAACCCACACCAAACAAGAATGACAAACACATTTCGGGAGAACATCCGCACCGTAACACAACATAAACACAACAGAACAAATACCCAGAACCCCTTGCAGCACTAACTCTTCCGGGACGCTACAATATACACCCCCCACTCCCCCATCTCTCGAATTCTGAGGTCTCAAGGTTGGCAAGTATGCCCTAACCCTAACCAAATAACTCTAAATTAAGTCTTTATTACTTAGAATATGTTCCCCTAGTGTCCAAATAACTCTAAATTAAGTCTTTATTACTTAGAATATGTTCCCCTAGTGTCCAAATAACTCTAAATTAAGTCTTTATTACTTAGAATATGTTCCCCTAGTGTCCAAATAACTCTAAATTAAGTCTTTATTACTTAGAATATGTTCCCCTAGTGTCCAAATAACTCTAAATGAAGTCTTTATTACTTAGAATATGTTCCCCTAGTGTCCAAATAACTCTAAATTAAGTCTTTATTACTTAGAATATGTTCCCCTAGTGTCCAAATAACTCTAAATTAAGTCTTTGTTACTTAGAATACCGGTATGTTCCCCATACTAAAGTGTTACCAAAAACATATAACTTTGTTTTGAATTTGAAAAAAAAAAAAAACATTTTATTTTTCACTAAAGAAGGGTTCGATGAATGCGAATATGAAACTTGTGGGGTTCGGTACCTCCAATAAGGTTAAGAACCACTGGTCTAAAATAAATCAAATGTAATGGTCACTGTATATCCAACTTGTTTCAGTCGTATCCCCTCTGAATATCATGTCACTATTCATTGCCTTTATACTGAAATGTGACCAAGCGACAGGAAAGGAACGTCAAGAAAAAAAAGATGTTTGAGTTCAATGTCCTGTATGCCCTTCCTCTTTGCATTGGGCAGTCGTTCTTAGGGATTGTGGGATATGTAGTCTATATGGATATACTATAAGTCTGTATTTGAATGTTTAAATACAGTTCACATGGTATTGGATGGTGACGTGTTATGTACTTAGTGATATTGCAAGAATGTTCGATAAAAGTACGTGATGATTATTATATTTGTATGACGCCACTAGAATATATGTGTATAAAATTCATTATCCCATGATGCTTTGCTTCTGTTGCGCAGTCTCTGTGAGCTCAGAGAACCTAGAAGAGAGTGGAAAATGACAAGAGGACGGGTAATGTCTGAGGATGAAATTCGGCTTAATCACCACAAAAAACATGTTTTTCACCTGAAGCCTGGTATTTTATTCTCAAGAACGTGGACCTACATGCCCCGGGAAACTTTTCTTGGCATCTAATAATCTGTAAGGCAGTCGACGGGATTTTATTTGCGGCGGAAAAGGTGCAGCTTGATCCGTTAAGTTTTACCCCCCCTTCACAGAATGCCGCGAAACAACAAAACTCCTCTCATTCAGAAGATAGCAAAGCAAGCTTTTATGACCTTTAAATGTTTGAAATATCCGAGCAACGGAGATGATACAAACTTTGCCGAAAAACAGGCTGAACTGAACTCCTTAGTGACCGCTATCAGGGCAGCGGATCTCAAAATCGCTCCCCAGGAATCCAAAGTGACATCCGGTACAGCGGAGCAGCAGCCCCCGGTGAGCTACATGCACATCTGCGAGACGGAGATGTTCAGCATGGGGGTGTTCCTGCTCAGGACCGGAGCCTCCATACCGCTCCACGACCACCCGGGCATGAACGGGATGCTCAAGGTTTTTAAGGATCCTCTTGTTTTGATGCTGTTTGCTATTAATTGTTTCAATATGGAAAACAATTGCACACAAACGTAGCCGGAACGTACGTTTCTAATGGCTCGATATAACCCACTGAATTGTTTTTACAATGCAGATAAAAGCCAAAAGGCAGTTCAAAGTTTCATAGAAGCAGGGCCCTTGTTTTTTTTGGCCCTCCCTAAATAAAAAAAAGGTTCTACACTTTTTTTTAATCTTCATTTTTATACTTTATATAATGAACTTTAAACAGATCGGATCAATGTTTTGTACTGAAACTTAATTCATGGGAAATTAAAAACAAAGTGCAAAATAACTAAACCTTTTAAGGTTGTCAAGCGATTTAAAAATGTAATTAATTTTGTTCATATTTAACTCAAAGTTAATCATGATTAATAGCAGATATATATACTTTTTCATCATTAATGAATATTACCCTAGTCCAGGGGTAGGGAACCTATGGCCCGCGAGCCAAATGTGGCTCTTTTGATGACTGCATCTGGCTTTCGGATAAATCTTAGCCGACGTTGCTTAACACAATGAGTAATGAATAATTCCGCTGGAAATCACAGTGTTAAAAATAACGTTCAAAATATAAAACATTCTCATGCATTTTAATCCATCCATCCATCCATCCGTTTTCTACCACACCTGTTCAAGGTTGCGGGTTGCTCAGCCAATCCCAGCTGTCCTTCGGGGTACAGGAGGGTCACATTAATGGTAAGTATTTTATTTATTATTGGTTAGCTTTAGAATAACATTGTGACTAAAAAGAATAAGAGACTTATTATACTCTGGCAACACTAAACTTGTCCCTAGTGTGTGAATGTGAGTGTGAATGTTGTCTGTCTATCTGTGTTGGCCCTGTGATGAGGTGGCGACTTGTCCAGGGTGTACCCCGCCTTCCGCCCGAATGCAGCTGGGATAGGCTCCTGCACCTCCCGCAACCCCAAAAGAGACAAGCGGTAGAAAATGGATGGATGGATTATACTCTAAAAATGTTGGTCTTACTCAAAAATGCACGCATTTATTTGTATTCATTGTTAAACAAATATTATTTGGCTCTCACGGAAATACATTTTACAATATACTTTCATGGCTCTCTCAGCCAAAAAGGTTCCTGACCCCTGCCCTAGACAAATATATTTTTAACACTGTTAATTTGATTGAATGAAATGTTTTTTGTTTTTTTTAAACATTTAGCCTTCTTTAAACAGCCCAACACAAAAAGGACATAAATACGCTTTTTTAATGACAGTAAAAAAAAACACCTGAAGTGCGTTGGTGTCTTGCCAGATTTTGTATTTTGTAGGAATACAAAATTTGTATTCCTGCTGTAGGACAACTTGCATTTAGAGGAGAGGAGCTACACCATATTCAGACACCAGTTTCAGGCATTAATAACACAAAATGTGGATTGTTACGATCATGGTTTGATTGTTAAAGATGTTTGGTAATGTAATCTATGATATTTCTGAATAAATGCTTTTGATATTCTGTACATGTTGTTGTACAAGTTAATGGTATTCATACCTCTACATGACAATGTTTTAACTTTCTCTGGTGATAACAATTTAATAATCAGCCTGCTAAACAATAGACCATTTTTTATTTTGTTGTGTAGTTAGACCGTATGTAACGCGTGGCACCGTTGTTATGGAGCCAGAAGTATGTGATTGGTGTCTTGACGGCGTGTAAGTCTCCGATTAAAAAGTGACTCTAGACTTCCTGTTCCTTTCTGCTGAGCTTGAATGTCATCTTACTAAAGCAGTTACAGTTACAATCTACATTTTATGTTACTAATACATTAAAAACTAATCTAAACATGGAAGTGAAGCTCGACCTACTGTACCTCTCTGAATGCAAGTTTGGCAGCAAGCTGTTGCTCCAATTTGACATCTCACGGCGATCGTGGATTTAAAAAAAAAAAAGTCTTGTTTTGATGGGAGAACAACTTGCAAATGCTTTTGACCTGATATTTCCATAACATACCATTTTATTTGTCCATTTCTGCTCGCTATATTCCCCGCTTGTGGCTCATCAGTAAATAGTGAAAGCATCCACACTTTCTCAGACTAAGGAATGGCCCGAGTGTCTGAAAGGAC
This sequence comes from Nerophis lumbriciformis, assembly GCF_033978685.3. NCBI lineage: Eukaryota > Metazoa > Chordata > Actinopteri > Syngnathiformes > Syngnathidae > Nerophis > Nerophis lumbriciformis. The sequence goes on along the minus strand of NC_084558.2, from coordinate 19,618,977 downwards.
GCGGGCACAATAATATTGCGTCAATAACATTAGTGTCGTTAAAGGAACTTACAGTTAACTTCTTAATATTACGTTACCTTTGACAGCCGTACTTTAAACATAATTTTACATATTTTAAAGTTGTACTGATTTATAAACACAGTACTTCTGCTTACAAGCCCCGTACTAACGCAGCAGAATGGGAATGTTAAGGTATATTTGCCATTATATTCTTATTAGTGTTGTCAAATTAAAATATTTTAATCAGATTAATCACACTTTGGAATTTCGAATAATCATGATTAAGCTGAGGTAGGCTCCAGCACCCCCCGCGACCCCAAAAGGAACAAGCGGTAGAAAATGGATGGATGGATGCTTAATCACAGGTTAGTACTCACTTGCATTATTTAAATTAACTTAAAAAAGAACCCCAACATTTTGATTGAAGTGCAATTTTATTGTCACCATTTCATATTGGAACATTTTTAAAATGTTTTACATAAATGTTCATCATTTATTGGCTCAAAACCGTCCACAGTCCCGTCTGCGTTTATTTTAGAGTGAAAAAGTCAATGTCTCCTCACTAACTGGCCTGACCTGATTGCTGATTGTACACACTTTTTTTTTTTAAATTTTGCCTATCATTCACAATCATTATAAAAGACGGCTGTTTTTTTTTTTTTTTAATGTACGGTATTCTAAATAGTAAATAAAGGTCTGCATACAATGGAGCCTATGGAAGTCACTCTATTCTGCCTATAAAACCCTTAATTAAACATCCAAACACTGCCATTAAGGTTTTATATACATGATGTAAGTATATATGTAATGTAGTAACAGGCACATTAACAATATTTAATATTTACGTATTTTTATAATTTTAAGCAAAAGCGGCACATTAATTTCAAAAACGCACCACAGCCTTCGCTTTTTGCCCAACTCCATCACTGATTATTACTCACTGCAGACTTTATTAACACCAACAAACATAATAAAACATCACTTACTGTACAATGTCTGTTGTCATTAGGATGCCGATTGCTAGGATGTTCATATATTCCCAAATTAGATGAAGAATGACTCGTAATTCTCGCGAAGAAAATGGGGGGTGGAACTGAGCGTTTTCGTGTGATTATCGTCATTTCCGGTTCTAAAGTTTGATGAGCAGGGAAATTAGGAAACAGCTGATTAGTCGATCATGACAACATTGGCACACAAGCTTGTGATCGCGTCGCCGCTATAAATAGTTTGTCTGCATTAGCGCTTATAATAACAATATCACTAATATTTGGTTAATATTCAAGTCTCGAAATGTAAGTGGAGTATTGTTGGCACTTTTTAGATGTTTTTTTATTGGGGTTATATGAGCGAAATAGAGAACTTCCCATTGGCTCCGCTTTTTTTGTCCTGTTCAGGGTCCCAGGGGGGTGATGGAGCATTTAAAAAAAACACATTCGTCGTCACGTCTTTTGTAATGATTGTGAACCAAGAAAAAGTGCTGTTCCACTTTAAGGTAACCAACCGCGGCTATGGTAGAGAAGCATGTACAATTAAAATACATTGCAGGATTAATCTATGTGTATATATGATTTATGGGATGACATTTTGTGATTAATAAACTGTATCTTAAGTATTTTTAACTTCTTTATTATTGCTACTGAAGCGGCTATGGCAGGGGTCGGCAACCCAAAATGTTGAACAATACAAAAACAATACAAAAACAAATCTGTCTGGAGCCGCAAAAAATTAAAAGCCATATTACATACAGATAGTGTGTCATGAGATATAAATTTAATTAAGAGGACTTAAAGGAAACTAAATGACCTCAAATATAGCTACAAATGAGGCATAATGATGCAATATGTACATATAGCTAGCCTAAATAGCATGTTAGCATCGATTAGCTTGCAGTCACGCAGTGACCAAATATGTCTGATTAGCACTCCACACAAGTCAATAACATCAACAAAACTCACCTTTCATGCACAACATTAAAGGTTTGGTGGACAAAATGAGACAGAAAAAGAAGTGGCATAAAACACGTCCTAGAAAGTCAGAGAAAGTTATACATGTAAACAAACTACGGTGAGTTCAAGGACCGCCAAAATGAGTAGGACAAAACGGCGCTCGCCAAATACTCGAATCAGTGAAGCGTGTTTAATATAAACAGTGTGCTTTGTAACAATTAGGGAGGCTTGTGTCATGTTTGTCCTCCTACAGAAACTATATCAAAACAAAAAATAGATTTTTTTCCCCTCATCTTTTTCCATTTTTCATAAATTTTTTAAAAAGCTCCAGAGAGCCACAATGGCGGCGCTAAAGAGCCGCGGGTTGCTGACCCCTGGGCTATGGTAAAGAAGCATGTACAATTAAAATAAATTGCAGGATTAATCTGTGTATACATGATTAATGGGATGACTTTTTGTGATTAATAAACCATATTTTAAGTATTTTTAACTTCCCTATTATTGCTAGTGATCAATTAGCCCCTGTTTTACATATTTGTATTTGACAGTGTCAATGCAGTAAAATTCTGCTATTCTCACAGCGGTACAGGAACTTTTTACTATAGATTCTCGCACAAAATTAGAGAATTGTCTGTTTTGGTCCGTTTAAAATTAAAAAGCATCTCTGAAATGTATTGGAAAAAGTTTTTAAATGTGTTTCTTCTCTTGTTAAGGTCATATATGGAAAGGTGAGCATCAGGTGCTTTGACAAAGTAGAAAGTGGTCACCCCGTCAGTGCTGCCCCACCGCGGTTTGATCCCCCTCTGCCTCCAAACCAAAACGATTCTCTGCGATGCGCTGTGCTTCGCTCAGTAGCTGAGTACTCTGAGACCAGCGGACCTTGCCTCCTTACACCTCAACGGGATAATCTCCACCAGGTGGATGCTGTGGACGGACCAGCTGCATTCCTGGATATCCTGGCACCGCCATACGACCCAGATGCTGGACGGGACTGTCACTATTACAGAGTTCTGCAAATCCAGGTTGACCCTGCAGGAACAGGCGAAAAGGGTAACCAGGACCAACAGGAAGAGAAGGAGGGGAAGGAAAATGAGATGTGGCTTTTAGAAGTCTCTCAGCCAGAGGACTTCTGGTGTGGAGGAGAACCTTACCCGGGTCCTGTAGTTTCTGTGTGAAACCTCGGACCATTGGAACTATAGCAGTACTACAAACTAAAAAATACCGTCCGTAACCTACTCCCCGAAAGCAGAAATTCAACCGAACTTCCTCAAGTAAAACAAGTGGTGTAGAAAAAGTATTGCAAATATGCTATTTCTGCTTGGAGACTGTATTGCCGTGTACACACATGAATGTAATCAGCCAACTAGACGTTTGACATGATCTCAGAAAATATCAGTGAATGCTGACACATGTGATAGAGGAAAACATGCCAAACGTTTTATGGCTTACACTAATTGAGGACTGTAACACCACTGAACACCAAATAATTAGAAGTATTTCTTTATTTTAATGCGACCAGCAGCCAGCCATATATAAAAAGACTGGTTAGTAACAATCAAATATCAAACCAAAGAAGCAATTGCAGTGGTGTTTCTCAGGAACAGACACAAACAGACATTACTGGCTCATTGTGATCATGGCGTTGATGTGCCAACACTTGTTGAACTAATACTGGAAGTGGAACTTGTCACACAGTCTGCATCTTAACATATACAATGACATTTAGCACAACTCAATACTCAAATGTGTATTCTTGTATTTGTGTAGTCTTTACACAGTAGCATGAGTGTGGCAGCATTTACACAATTATACTTGCCTGCCTGTTCATACTGTCTTTTGCCTGTAAAGGCATTTTAAACAGCAATGTATGTTTTTTTTGCAAAAGTCTTCATCACACCTTTCTAATGCACATAATGTACTGGATGTTTTCTTGTGTCATAATGATAATATTGATTTGAGAGAGCTCATTTTGTGTGGATGAATATTGTTTTTTAGTATAGAGGCACACATATTAGTCTATCACTAAACGTCTTTAAAATTCCACATTGTAAATACCCAGTAAAGTAAAGCTTAAAACGAGTCTGGACTTGTTGGATTATTATTGGCTCTTTAAAAGCTATCAGGGAAGGTTTTTTTTTTGGTATTATACCTGCAGTTTTTTACTGTTACACAATGTGATATTGTCATTTTGATGCTTTCTCATGTCTGCTTTGTGTAGTCAAAATGTGACAAGGAATAGTAACTATAGCTTTCTAACATGTAGTGATTTCCTCTACCAGTCTGCTTAATTACTCTGGTCATTTGTAAGACAGAAGTTATGTGAGACTGTCAACCTCTAAAAGAGCTGACCACAGAGATGACACTATATTTCATATGATACGTATATGATTTCATAAAGACATTTTAAGTATTGTTTTCTTTGGGAAAACGTTGTAACTTCATAGTACAAACATCCCTGATAATAGCAAGCTGCTTGGGGGGGCTGTCATGCCTCATGAAAATGTAGGAGCTATTTACTTATTTTTAGTCATTGACTAATCTTATTTTTAACACAAATAATTACATTTTTCTATTCTAGTTCAAAAATATTACATTTGAGATAACTATTTCAATAAGACATTTTGGTTTCCCCCACATAGAACAATTTGTTTAAAGATTCTGCAGCATCCCAAGGTTGCTTAATTTAGGAAGTGCAAGTTGAATAATGCTTTTTTTCAGAATAAAATACTTATTTCTATTTCAAAAGTGCTGCTAATTTCTAGATATATTAATTTATTTAAGATGTCTTATCAAGTAAAATTATCTCTCCGTGCAGCTGAGTATTTTCACTAGTTTTTGGTATTTTTTTGCAGTGTACACGTTATACGTTATCATTAAAACTAAAAACCATAACTTCCAAACCTCATCTTTTCCCCAGGAAACTCCTCGGTTTAGTCTTTTGTTCTTAGTGTCTTCCCGTTCCCACATTTTTTCTCCGCATTCTTCCCTAAAAAAAAAAAACACAGCCGAGAGTGTTTTGGTCAACTCATCCTCTGCAACAGTCAGAAAAAAATCAAAACACATCTTGCAGCTTGTAAAAAGTTTGGCCTTCAAAATAAAACCACGCCAGTTAAACACACCACTGCAAGTGACAATGATGCATGTCATGTGATTCAATCAAATCAAATCACGTGACAGAGATGGATAGCCATGTAGACATCACCAAAAAACATCTGTGAACACAGCTTTACATGTTTGGCTGCAATAAGACATTTTTACTGAGAAAACCAAACCCCAAGATTGTGTACTTTATAATTGTATTTTACACTATACCGACTTCAGTTCGTCTTCATTTCAGTCCTTGGTCCAACTCAGGACTAACAATAGTAAATAAAAACAATTCATATTGTTCAATGTGAATGGGATCTCTCTGTGATGTTATGAGGCCTTACAATACGTACATCCAACAACGCTGCAGCCTTGCTTAGCTTTTGTCTTTGAGTCCTTGAAGTCACTTGGCAAGAAAACACTGTCAAGTCATGGGCGTAGAAAGTTTGTGTGTGTGTGGTGGTCTTGCTTTGTAATGTCACAATATGTCCAAAAAACCAAACGGCGAGCTGAAAGACACATTTTCTGACATAGGCTGCTCACAAAACAATGACAACACGGCCAAAACGAGCTGAAAAAATATAAAAGACTAAATTTAGTGAAATTATCTGTCTATGCTGTTAGTTAATTTGAAGTAATCAGACATCCTCAATTAAGATTTGTATATCTAGAAATTCCCCGCAACCCCAAAAAAGGGACAAGCGGTAGAAAATGGATGGATGGATGGATATCTAGAAATTAAGCAGGACTTTTAAGTTACAAAAAAGTATTTTATTCTGAAAACAAGCATTATTCAACTTGCAGTTCTTAAATTAAGCATGTTGCAGAACCTTTAAACAATATTTTATAATTGGGGAAAACCCAAATATCTTGTTTAAATAATTATTTTCTCGATTTTAACATTTTTAAACTAGAATAGACAATATAGAATTATTTATGCTAAAATCGAGATTATGATGTAAAGTTGTCTGTTAAAGATAAGCAAATAGCTCCCTAAAACTAGGGACATTTTGAGAAAAAAATGTTTAATCTTGGCAAGTGGCAAAACATATGCAGTGTAGTTGTGTAATTTCACACTTCATGAGTGGACAGTCACTTCAGAGACCCAAACACAATCCATCCATCCATCCATTTTCTACCACTTGTCCCTTTTAGGGTCGCGGGGGGTTGCTATCGCTTGAAGTAAATTGATATCTGTGGCACAACATGTATTGGGCTCGAAGTGCGACAGAAACCCTAATAATCATTAGAGAAATAATTTTGCCTGTCCTCTAATAAGAGTGTTTACTAAATTTCGTAGCGATATAGCTAAACACATGATTATACAGTAGGGCTGTCAATTTTTGGGCACCACACGATTCACATCCATTCTTGGGGGTAACGATTCCATTCAGAATTTATTCTCGATTCAAAATCAATACTTTTTTAATAATATTGGATGCCAGTTCTATGATTAACTACATTCCTCCATGAGCAAGATAAATAGTTCTGATCAATTTCTATATTACTTAAAAGAAAACTCTGTATGTTTAATAAAATGCTTCATGAACATTTAATAAAGTCAAATACAAATAAAAGCCCTGCGATGAGGTGGCGACTTGTCCAGGGTGTACCCCGCCTTCCGCCCGGTTGTAGCTGTGATAGGCTCCAGCGCCCCCGCGACCCCAAAGGGAATAAGCGGTAGAAAATGAATGAATGTCATGACTTGGACCATGACGTGGTTTGTTCTCCCATGGTGCAAATGATTTGGACCAGACATGGCGTGAAGGTGAAGATATATTTAATTTTAACACTCAAAAAAAAGAAACAAACAAAAGGCGCTCACAGTGGAGGTACAAAACTTGGCTATAAACACAAAACTTGCACAAAGGCAGAAACTATGAACAATGAAACAAAACACTAACTGTGGAATTAATAAACAAAAACTTACTTGGACGTGGCATGAAGTGCGCAGAGGTAGACAGATTGTGACAGGGGTATGAATCCGGATGTCGCCAGAAAGACAAACTGAAAACAATGAACTTAAATACTACAGACATGATTAGTGAAAACAGGTGCGTGACTCAAAACGTGAAACAGGTGCGTGACGTGACAGGTGAAAACTAATGGGTTGCTATGGTGACAAACAAGAGTGCACAATGAGTCCAAATGTGGAACAGGTGAAACTAATGGGTAACTATGTAAACAAGACAAGGGAGTGAAAAGCCAGAAACTAAAGAGTCCAATAACTAGTACCAACCTCGTCATGTCCGTTGTGTCCTGAGCAAGACACTTCACCCTTGCTCCTGATGGGTGCTGGTTAGCGCCTTGCATGGCAGCTCCCTCCATCAGTGTGTGAATGTGTGTGTGAATGGGTAAATGTGGAAGTAGTGTCAAAGCGCTTTGAGTACCTTGAAGGTAGAAAAGCGCTATACAAGTACAACCCATTTATCATTTATTTATTAACTAAACAAAACAAAACATGACTAAAACAAAACATGATTACACAGACATGACAATGAAGGGGTTAGTGCGTCTGCCTCACAATACGAAGGTCCTGAGTAGTCGTGAGTTCAATCCCGGCCTCGGGATCTTTCTGTGTGGAGTTTGCATGTTCTCCCCGTGACTGCGTGGGTTCCCTCCGGGTACTCCGGCTTCCTCCCACCTCCAAAGACATGCACCTGTTGATAGGTTGATTGGCAACACTAAATTGGCCCTAGTGTGTAAATGTGAGTGTGAATGTTGTCTGTCTATCTGTGTTGGCCCTGCGATGAGGTGGCGACTTGTCCAGGGTGTACCCCGCCTTCCTCCCGATTGTAGCTGAGATAGGCTCCAGCGCCCCCCGCGACCCTGAAGGGAATAAGCGGTAGAAAATGGATGGATGGATGGATGAATGAAATACAAATAAGGCAACAAGAGAAGTATCCAACACTTCTCTTTTCTAAAGTAAATATGTACAGCAGTTATGAACTTCTACATCAACTATATGAATTGTCCGAGTGGCTAGACAGGACAGATTAAAAAAAATAAAAAAATAGATTTTTGTTTTTTTTAATTGAGTAAGAATTTTTACAAATAAACATTGCGATTAATCTGAAAATCTTTTTTTTTCCTTTTACGCTCGTATTATACAGTCATCACTCACGACATCACACTTCAGATATTGTGGCTAAACTGCATTGTAGATTTTAAGAAAAAATTTATATAATCTAAATATGTTTGATCTAAATGAAGTATTATATTAAGTTTAATGTATTTCTTATGTATTGCAGCTTTATTTGTCTTATTTTGTTATTATGATGTGTCAATTGTTAAAGATAGTCACCAAGCGTGACGTCTATTTCGGGGTTAAGGGTGAACAATGCTAAGAACACAGCGGCTAATCATGGCGTTACTGTATTTTCACCATGACAATCCAGTTAACCAACTTTTGACGGAACAACTCTTTGATGGACTTTATCTTCAATTCCTGCCTAAATAATAACACATCTCTACATTGGTGACAATTTGACACGAGCGATGTCAAAAGACGAGGTGCCAGATGGATCAGGACTTGATGTGACTCGGCGTAACATTTAATGCAAACAAGACCTCTATCAGCATGTGGGCAGGCAACGCTCGGTGGAGATGAACTCGGTTAATGCGCTTCATCTTCGAAATCGTCAGCTCCATATGACATTAGTGAGCATTTAGCATGAGCGATGTAGAATGACAACACTGCTAATGGTTGGTACTGCGACTGTCAAGTTGACATTCTTTTAGCAGAGCAACGCACACATTGGTTTAAGCACAAGGAAGGCCAGTTATGGTAAATGGTAAATGGGTTATACCTGCATAGCGCTTTTCTACCTTCAAGGTACTCAAAGAACTTTGACACTATTTCCACATTCACCCATTCACACACACATTCACACACTGATGGCGGGAGCTGCCATGCAAGGCCCTAACCACGACCCATCGGGAGCAAGGGTGAAGTGTCTTGCTCAAGTACACAACGGACGTGACTAAGTTGGTAGAAGCTGGGGATCGAACTAGGAACCCTCAGCGCCACGCTGTCCCCAGTTCTAACTTAAAGGAATTATCCAGGTTGTGATTAAGTATTTTCACGAAGTGGCTGGGCGACGGCCATAGCAATGACATTTGGAGGATCCTCCAGGCTACAGAGTACTGTCATCTACAATAGAACACACTCACTCAAGGACTGTATGAGTGTTATTTCATGTTTAGAGGGCTCTATTAATAATAATCCTACAGACTGGTGTTGGACTTGCGAGGATACTTCGGGCCTGTAACTCTGTGCGTGACAAGCCGTGCATTATTTTGAGTTTGTTGCCATTTTCCTGTGTTTCATGATTTAGTTCCGGTCTAGCGCTCTTATTTTGGTTTCTCTTCCTGTTTTAGTTAGTCCTTCCTGAAGTGACTTGACTCCTGCCTCAGAACTGTCAACGCTTTTAGGTTCACCGGAGCTTAGTTCGTAATCAACAGCCTATTTAAACCAGCCTCACAGAAGCTTGTGGATGGCTACCAAAAGCGCCTTATTGCAGTGAAACTTGCCAAGGGACATGTAACCAAATATTAACATTGCTGTATGTATACTTTTGACCCAGCAGATTTGGTCACATTTTTAGTAGACCCATAATAAATTCATTAAAGAACCAAACTTCATGAATGTTTTTTGTGACCAACAAGTATGTGGTCCAATCACTCTATCACACAAAAATAGGAGTTGTATAAATTATTGGAAACTCAAGACAGCTATGCCATTATGTTCTTTACAAGTGTATGTCAACTTTTGACCAAGACTGTATATCACTTAAATATTTAAAGGCCTACTGAAATGCGATTTTCTTATTTAAACGGGGATAGCAGGTCCATTCTATGTGTCATACTTGATAATTTCGTGATATTGCCATATTTTTGCTGAAAGGATTTAGTAGAGAACATCGACGATAAAGTTCGCAACTTTTGGTCGCTGATAAAAAAGCCTTGCCTGTACCGGAAGTAGCAGACGATATGCGCGTGACGTCACAGGTTGTGGAGCTCCTCACATCCGCACATTGTTTACAATCATGGCTACCAGCAGCGAGAGCGATTCGGACCGAGAAAGCGATTTCCCCATTAATGTGAGCGAGGATGAAAGATTTGTGGATGAGGAAAGTGAGACTGAAGGACTAGAGGGCAGTGGGAGCGATTCAGATAGGGAAGATGCTGTGAGAGGCGGGTGGGACCTGATATTCAGCTGGGAATGACTAAAACAGTAAATAAACACAAGACATATATATATACTCTATTAGCCACAACACAACCAGGCTTATATTTAATATGCCACAAATGAATCCCGCATAACAAACACCTCCCCCCTCCCGTCCATATAACCCGCCAATACAACTCAAACACCTGCACAACACACTCAATCCCACAGCCCAAAGTACCGTTCACTTCCCCAAAATTCATACAGCACATATATTTCCCCAAAGTCCCCAAAGTTGCGTACATGACATGCACATAGCGGCACGCACGTACGGGCAAACGATCAAATGTTTGGAAGCCGCAGCTGCATGTGTACTCACGGTACCGCGTCTGCGTATCCGACTCAAAGTCCTCCTGGTAAGAGTGTCTGTTGTCCCAGTTCTCCACAGGCCAATGGTAAAGCTTGACTGTCATCTTTCGGAAATGTAAACAATGAAACACCGGCTGTGTTATCCGGCACAACACCTTCCGCAATACACCGCTTCCCACCTACAGCTTTTTTCTTTGCTGTCTCCATTGTTCATTGAACAAATTGCAAAAGATTCACCAACACAGATGTCCAGAATACTGTGGAATTTTGCGATGAAAACACACGACTTAATAGCTGGCCACCATGCTGTCCCAAAATGTCCTCTACAATCCGTGACGTCACGCGCAGGCGTCATCATACCGAGACGTTTTCAGCAGGATATTTCGCGCAAAATGTAAAATTGCACTTTAGTAAGCTAACCCGGCCGTATCGGCATGTGTTGCAATGTTAAGATTTCATCATTGATATATAAACTATCAGACTGCGTGGTCGGTAGTAGTGGGTTTCAGTAGGCCTTTAAATTACTATACCATTTAACTTCCACCGCACATTTTTTTTAAGGAGAAAGAGGCATTGTTTTTGGACAAATTGTTCAATTTCCTGTATTTCCCAGTGTGAGATAATATCAAAAGGATGGAGGTGTGTGACTGTTACCCACCTTGCCACTTGCTCATCCTGCTCAATGTAAACACCTCCTACGGAGCAAAATGTACAAAACAACTTCTTACTGAAGCTTCATTATTACTCCTAATACTTCTTAGTACCAATGTGATATTATTACCTTCTACTCCCTTCGCCTTCGAGCAGTGATTATTTGACATTCTCATTTTTGTTTATGCTATCTACTCATTTCTTTAATCTCTGATTGGTCAGAAAACTGGTCTGGTCCGGTCTGGACCTTCAAGTCCCACTGGATTGTTGTCCTGTTGTTGCAATCCATACAGGATCATCCCAGAGGACATCTTTCTGATGTATTAATGGATGATCGTTGCTTCATCCTGGATAATTCTTGTCCACCGCCAACCATGCGTTGCAAAGTGTGTCAATTGTTTTGTGGCCAACTATTGATGGCTGGAGGAAAATAATGCTACATGCTCATAGCTAACTGATAGAAGTCAGTTGGTAAAGTAATAACTTATTTTTTCTACAGCTAATATGTTTATATGTGTAATATTGACATCCACTTTGGTTCTTGATGCTCTCAGAGACGGATTAAAAAAATTACTGACTGCTCCTGGGGTCTACAATATTTTGATGTGGTTTTGAACGACAAAGCAAAGGGTGTAAAAATAAAGTAATTGTATAGCAAATTTGTGATGCATTTTTTTCACCATATTTATTTATGTGAAACAATTTTTAAATGTAAAAAAAAATCTAATTCTAATTTATTTGACGCATGTTTTGTACTAAAACAAATTTGTGGGAAATAGATTGTTGATAATAATAATAATAATGATATATGTTTTATGCGGAAAAGTTGGTCAACTTTGACATCCAACTTAGACCCGTATGGCGAGAAAGACACAAAATGACGGTCGCGTTTGTTCTTTTTTATTCCTTTGTGTGGATTATGATTAATTATTCATTTAAACGGGAAGATTTTAACATCCCATAAATCGGCATTACAGTGAGAGCAGACATTGTACAGTAAGTGATTGTTTTATTATGTTCTTATTTTGTATTTCCTGTTCAGCATTTAGCAATACTGCGACATGATGCTTATGTGTTTCACTAACGTTTAGCGCATAGCTTCTAAAACTTGTAGATTATCTTCCTTACATTCAGACTTAAAAATATAAGGTTCTGGATCTTCATTTGTCTCAAAGTAATTGTTATTGTCGCTCACAAAGGGAACTGTGGTTCACGTGACCGCCCATGCTCATTATCTCACAAAATTGCTCGGTTATCTCCGTGAGATTTATATTATTTTGATCACATATTTTTACTCGCAAACTTTAAGTCTTTTGTCGTTGTAAATCAAACTATATGATATTTGCTTCAATATAGACGCAACTTGTTTTTTCTATTATACTGGTACTTTAAAAACATAGTTTCATTGGAATTCAAGCAATAATTTGATGCGTGTAAACAAATAGTGGTAGTGAATTGAATTGCTGCAAGTTGCACAATACCAGCAAGACTGATGACTTAAGACGATGCGTAGATGCAGGATGGAAACCTGAAGTCAGACCATGTGATAAAGCAATCTCCTTCTATGCAATATGAAGGTTTTAATGTACAGTGGAATATTTAGAAGCACACATGAATCACATTACTGTCATATTTTGTTCTCGCCATGTTTTCACACTGAAGTCCCAAGGCTCTAATTGAATTGTCGGTCAAACTGTTTGCACCCCAAAATCTAGGGGACGATGACGTTCCTCCCAGCTCCTTCAGCTGTGGACTGCTCAACAACCAAGTGGACTGCTATATGCTAGTAAAGCTAACTGGTACAAAGCTGAATGGATAACAGTTGATAACTCCACATTGTGTACATTTTTTACAGTAACATAATGATTTTTTTTTTTTTTACTCGAACTTGAATTCAGTTAAATGCCAATAAAGTCGTGTGTATTCTTTTACTTTAGTCAATAAAGTTTGACCTTTGATATTATCATTCCCTGAAATATTTATGAAATATGTTGATGGGAGACCTAGGAGACATTATCGTTCGTCTACTTATTATCGACTGGGGCTCCACAACCTTTACGTTCAGAAGAGACATTTTGTTGCCTCTTCCACTAAAGAAAAATAATAGCTGTAAAACGTAACATAGCCTGAAAACTTTTAAACGTTTTTATCTTTTTTTATTTTTTTTTTGTTTTACAGTAAAAGTAATCTGTCCATGTGAAATTCAACTATTTTTATTTTCTCTTTTTTTGGCAAGTATTCGTGATTAGCTTACCCAAGGGGTTTCACACTCGAGAAGCTGAACTGAACACACAGGCTTCCAGTCTCTTTTACTTACAGAACTCCGCCTGAGTGCTTTCACAGGCTCACAGACAGTCTAAAATTATAGAACTATTTTTGAAAATGCAAACTTTTCTCAGTCTGGGCGTGAAAAAAAATGTGAGGGAGCCACAACAAGAAGGTAAAAGAGTTGCATGCAGCTCCAGAGTGAAGTGAATTATATTTATATAGCGCTTTTCTCTAGTGACTCAAAGCGCTTTTACATAGTGAAACCCACTATCTAAGTTACATTTAAACCAGTGTGGGTGGCACTGGGAGCAGGTGGGTAAAGTGTCTTGCCCAAGGACACAACGGCAGTGACTAGGATGGCGGAAGCGGGGATCGAACCTGAAACCCTCAAGTTGCTGGCACGGCCGCTCTACCAACCTAGCTATACCGCCCCAACCCACGAGAGCCGTGGCTTGCAAACCAATGGACTAGAGGAATATGGATATTTAATAAATTTTTCTGTCTATTTTCATTCAAATTTGAAGGCAAAATTGTTTTTTTTGGTGTTAAAATACATTTGTTTAATACATGTCCAACCATGCGGCAGTGAGTTGTTCACGGCATCCTGTCAGGTAGAGGTCTGTTTTTCAGATTGTGTTTATGCGCATTTAAAAAAATTTTTTTTGTGTCTAACTAAAAAAAAATCCACACTCTATATGTCTGATAATCATCAGAATGCAGCCTGAAATGTTGTTGATGCACAAAGCGTGCATATTTAATATTCTGACAACAAAAGTCTTCTTAACTTATTTTATTTGAATTATTTTCTTTTTGAATGATTTATGATTATACTGCACAACAAACAGAGACATTATTAAACGTGTTTTAAACAAATTGTATGAATTTACCAAGTCATTTGGTATGTATAGTTGAAGTTTTGCACTTAAGGGGAAGGGTGTTTTTTCTTTCATGCGCATATCTGCATTACCGTTATAACAAGCAATAATAATGATAACGATAATAATGATAATACAAATCCTAAATGTGTATTAAGAGTCATTTTTAATTAATCTCACACACACACACATCACAACACATGTCAGGAATGAGTATTTACAAGTCCACCACGTCATGTACAACATTATATTTACCACAAGACGAAAAGAGTACAAAAATAGAATGTCTTCAACTTTACATATTAAAAAACAAATATACATTGCATTAGAAGCGTCCTTAATTCAGAACCCACGACAAGGCACTATATAGGGGAAGTGCGTGTTAGAATCAACACGATTAAATAACTTAAAGACATTTTATTTCCAACGCATGTTATTAATCCCCTTTATATTACAACCGCCTTGCTTAATGTCGGCTATTGCGTGTCAAGTAGACAAAGTGCAAACGTGACTGCAGTCTTTCTGTCATCTTGGAGCAGGGCTGTGCGTAATTACGCGCTGAGTCGAATTCACAACAGTTTCATAATCATATGTTTTGATTGTTGATGCCATTTGTGGGTTAGTGTGCTTTGGATTTTTAAAAACAAACCAAAAAAAAAAAAAAAACCCACACAGTCCCACCTAGGAACAAATCGCGTTTGTTGCGGTGCGCTCCAACGTGGAACTGTTGCATGATGAGGACGAGACCGTGGAGGACTTTCTCTCCTTTTGCCTCAGGTGGATTTTCGTGTGCCTCTTGCGCTCGTCGCTGCGTGCGAACTTGCGTCCGCAGAAGTCGCAGACGAACGGCTTCTCCCCGGTGTGCGTGCGTATGTGCGTGGTGAGGTGGTCGCTGCGGCTGAAGTTGCGCATGCATATCCGGCACTGGAAGGGCTTGTGTCCGGTGTGGATGCGGATGTGTCGCGTCAGCTCGTCGGAGCGGGAGAAGCGGCGGTCGCAGCCCTCCGCCGGACACGGGTAGGGACGCTCGTGGATGGGCGTTTTGCTGGGTCTGTTCGGGTACTTTCTGGGGCGCAGAATCGGCCTCAGGGGCAGGTTCTGGGGGCTGTAGGCAGAGGGCAGCCTCGGTTGGCCTCCTGCTTCCAGGGTGTAATTTCGGATCGTGTTCAGCGGGGTCAAAGGTGGCGGGACGCGGAAGGAGTCGAGCGGGCATGCGCCGAACGGCTTCCGGTCTGGCATGTCGCGCTGACACGCCGGCTGGAAGAAGCCGGGGTAGTCGGGGATGATCGGGAAGAGACCCGGCGCGTCTTGGCTGCTGTTGTGCGGCTTCGGGGACGAGTAGGACGGTGGCGGGTAGGGAGTGGACAGGAACGCGGACGGATCCTGGTACGACTCCCCGCACGCAGAAGAGGAGTAGGGCGGGGGAGGAGAGTAAAGCTGGTGGTGGTGCTCCATCTCCGCTTGGTTGTGGTGGTGCGCCGCGGCCATGGTGCAACTCAAATTGCCGCCGGAAAAGTGAGTGGGGGACCCGGCGGAAACGGGGGAAGCGGAGGATGAAGATGGAGGAGGAGGAGGAGGAGGAGGATGCGCAACGTTGAAGATGCCCGACACGATGTTGATGACTCCTTCGGGCTTCCAGTTGGTGGGATACTGGGAGTCGATGGAGAACTTCCCCATGTAGGTGAAAGTCTGGTTGCGGTGAGAAGAAGAAGAAGAAGAAGGTTGGGAGAAGCCGTTGGAGTAAGAGAAGTCCAGAGAACGCCTCTCTGCGCTCATCTCTGCGCTCATTAAGGAATCTGCGAGCAAATAAGATCATTAGCATCTCAATGGGGATGATGGATCCGATTTGAGGAAAACTCATGGGACGAGACTTCACAGTTCAAACCAGTTCTTACCTGCAGTCATCTGGTCGTAATGCGATCCTAAGTCCGAGTTGGGAAAAACGGCAACAGAAGTTGGCAACCCGGCGGCCATGTCCTCCACGGAGTACAAACTCTCAAACCCCGCGAGATTCAGAGGCTGCACCTTCTCCAGAGTTTTAGCCGTCATCTTGGATAAAATGATCACTTTTGTGCTATGGTTGGTGTTTAAGGGTGATGTTGCATGGCTGTAAGCTCCGTGGTTGTGACACCGAAGTTGGAAGCAGTGTTGTTATTGCGGAGAACAGCGGGCCCGACTTCAGCGCCTCTTTAAAGGGGGAACCCTTTTCAATGTCCTCTGACGTCATTTACCATATTAGGAGTGGGCGGTGGGCGGGGCTGTGGGTGCTGATTGGGAAGGAAGCTCCGTGACGAGTAAAATAAAATAAAAAAAGAGCCACTTCCACGTCCACGCGGAAGATTGAACACCGCAAAAACATCGACACGGACTTGAAATAGGAACCGACATTAATGTATTCATCAATGATGTTAATATTTACACGCACTTTTAAAGATAATTCCGATTGAGCGTCTTCAAGCCCATAAAAGGTTGAATCCGGTGCAACACCTCCTTATTTGGTTTCGATTCCGGATCGTCGGAAAGTGACGAGTTCGACCGAGTGGAGCGATAGAGAAAGTGAGTTTTTAACCACAAATTAAAATTAGACGGACGCACGAATGGAATTTTTTTATTTCGGGCGCAGTAATACATGTTTCACGGAAACTTCTGTTTGTGTGATCTGACTGTACTCGACTTGACAGGGAACAATAATTTTAAATAGAGAGGTGGAAGATATTTATAGTTGATCATGTCACGTGGTATGAGTATATATAAAGGTCCTGAATGTAAGGAAGCCACTAAAAAATACCCCCAATGTAAGTCATAATTATGAGATAAAAAGTCATAATTTTGAGAGAAAAAGTCAAAATTATGAGCTATAAGTCATAATTGTGAGATACAAATAGAAATTATGAGATAAAAAGTCATAATTATGAGATACAAAAGTCGAAATTATGAGATAAAAGTCAGTTGTTATGACATAAAAGTCATAATTATGAGAAAGAAAGTCGAAATTATGAGATTAAAAAGTCACAATTATGAGATAAAAGGTCGAAATTATGAGTTAGAAAAGTCATTATGAGATAAAAAAAATTTTTTAATTATGAGCTACAAAGTCACACTTCTATCCATTTTCTACCACGTGTCCCTTTTGGGGTCGCGGGTGGCGCTGGAGCCTATCTCAGCTGCATTCGAGCGGAAGGCGGGGTTCACCCTGGACAAGTCGCCACCTCATCGCAGGGACAACAATGAGATAAAAAGTCAAAATTACGAAATAAAAAGTCACAATTATGAGATTAAAACAATTAAATTATGATATAAGAAAGTCCTAATTTTGAAATAATAAGTCAAAATTGTAGGATTAGAAAGTCGAAATTATGAGACAAAAAGTCATAATTATCAGGTAAGAAGTCATAAGTATGAGATAAAAAGTCAAAATTAACACATTAAAAAAATCATTATATGCATAATTAGTCTGGCATAATTTCGACTTTTTTATCTCATCATTTCGATTTTCTGATCTCATGAATTTAATTTTCTTTCTTCAAAATTAAGATTTACTATTGTTTTTGTGTTTGTTTGTTTCTTAGTGGTGGAAAAAGGCTTCCATAGGAATGAAAGGTCACACTCAACTCAACTGAAATGGTTAAAACTCTATTAAATTATACATTTGCAATACCATTCATGTATAATGTGATGTTTACATGACACACATAGGATGTAGCCTACTTAGTTTTTTAAGCAAATAATGTGTAAATTTAAGGAACTTTATTGTTGTACCAGCACACACGAGATGGCAACAAAATGTAGTTAATGTATTTTTTTGTGATTAACTTGAGTTTTATTTTTTAATTTTTTTTCCAACAATGGTGAGCTGCTCCCTGTGCAGCCACGCACAGACACATGCACACAACCTGGTAAATCCCCTTTGTAGGTGGAGAAATTACCATGCAGAAAACATCAAGCACTTTTAGTGGTATTGACTTTTCCATATTGTCTTTTATGTGTGTTGGTGCATGTTGTTAACTTAGCCTAAATGAGCAATTGTTTGCATGTACGACCCACACTTCTTAAAGTAGTTTTTTCCTAAACAAAAAATGTATTAGCGCTTAAAGAAACATCCAACACAAATAAATAGAAAAGTTGAAGTAGGCACTCACCACTGGTTAGGCCATTTGCTTTATAGCAGTGATTCTCAAACTGTGGTATTCAAACACAGTGTTACTGTTCAAACTGTGTGTAATGTTACAGTGGCCAAACATATTAAATATTTTTGTTAAATATAACTTTGTTTAATGAATACTTAGGCCTACTACGCTACTGTATTTCAATGCGGTTCACTATGTTGGTACTTCGAGAGCCAAGTTTTTTCTGAAGTGGTACTTGGTAAAAAAAAGTTTGAGAACCACTACTTTAGGGCAACACAATTGAGTAGTTCTGACTTGAAAATGAAATTTAAAATGACTCTTGTATTATGTGGAGTAGCAACCCTGTCAATGCCAGTGATTCTCCCACGTATTAAATTGTTGGACCAGCCTGGACAACTCTTGTATGTAGTTTGTTGTTCTGAAAACTCGCCACATCATAAAAAGATGCATGTTAAAAAGAAAACTCATTTTTGTTATGTTAGGAAGTGCTCTGAGTTTACTTACTTCAAAGTTAATTACACTTTCCACCCGGAGGGGGAGCCATAGAGCCTCTAACGTTGAAACACTGCAGCTGACTTGACCACTAGGCAGTTGCCTTAATAGAGACATCTGACATTTGAAACTGGGGCGACCCCTTAGAGCTGGCAGGAAGTCATGATGGACTCAAAAAGAGAATATATATTTTGCTTAAAAGGGTGTCATCCATTTTAGGAATGTAATGTTTTGACCTAAATAAAATGTATATTTCTACTGATGAATGCAGGTCAACATCCATCCATCCATTTTCTACCGCTCATTCCCTTCGGAGTCGCGGGGGGTGCTGGAGCCTATCTCAGCTACAATCGGGCGGAAGGCGGGGTACACCCTGGACAAGTCGCCACCTCATCGCAGGGCTGCAGATCAACATCAGGTTGGTAAATCA
This sequence comes from Nerophis lumbriciformis, assembly GCF_033978685.3. Taxonomy (NCBI): domain Eukaryota; kingdom Metazoa; phylum Chordata; class Actinopteri; order Syngnathiformes; family Syngnathidae; genus Nerophis; species Nerophis lumbriciformis. Next base: position 19,599,562 of record NC_084558.2, on the reverse strand, counting down.
AACAAAAACATAGACAGGCATAACTGTGAAGAGATACTTGCATGGCCTTGCCACACATTGTTATCAGCTGACAGCTACACAAAGGGCTTCAAAAAATCAGTGCATCAAATGGACATGTTAACTCATGTTATGTTCTATTATAAAATGTATGCTGTATAATTATTAGGTAGCACAGATTGTCAGGTTAAATAGATGGCAACTACTTGGGCTGTAAAAAAAACCTTTATAGATTTTACGGTAAAAAAACAAAAAACAGGCAGCTAAGTCACCAGAATTTCAGCGTCAAAGTTATAATGGTTTTACACCAAATTACTGTAAATTGAAACACTCTACCACTGTTGTTTGTACATTGAAATTCTGGTGACTGAGGTGCCATGCGTTGTACTCTAAAATGTATGGCAATTTTTTACAGCGCATTACTGTAAATTGAAAAACTGTACTGCTGTTATTTTTCCCACAAAATTCTAGCTAATGAGCTGCTACTTTTTTATTGTAAAATCTACGCTCCCTGTTAGTACAGTGCACTGCTGTAAATTGAAAAGCGGTACAACTGTTATTTTTACAGTAACATTTTGGCGACCGAGGTGCCATTTTTTTTCTTACACAAAATCTATGGTGTTTTTTTCCTTGTTTTTTACAGTGACTGTAACTTGGAAAATAGTACCATTGTTATTTTTACCGCAAAATTCTGCCGACTGACCTGCTACTTTTTTTTAACCGTTAAATCTACATTCCCTGAAATGAAACGACGGGCAAAAAATTGTCCCTGCTTTTGACAATGTGGATCAGACAAAATATCCACAAGGCCTATAAAGAAAATGACCAAAACTAGGAGGACGAGGAGAAAACAACACCAAAGACTAACAAAATGGAATAATATGCAATGTTCAAGAGGGACAAAAGTAGGTACAGCCGTCCCTGCATGGCCACATTGCGATTTGATGTTTGCAGCTTTATTATATAATTTTTTTTTTATTATCGTATTTTAGGTATTTTATTTTATTTTTTTAACTATCAATACTGCAGTAGTATTGGCCAATAGATGAGACCAAACCAATCAGACCACACTGTTCAGTATCGTGGCCATTGATTGGCTTAGCCTCAGGCAGCATTACTATGTTAGATTAAAGTGTATAAAGGTGACAATGTCTACATTATGTCATGTCCAAAGTGCTCTCGTTGTGTTAAGAAACTTAGTTTACTAGGGTACATCTTTTTTTTATGCAAATACTTGAATATATTCAATTTATAATAATAATTTCTAATTCGTAGCAATTCTTTCAGTCACGTCCAGAGCCAATTAACCGCAATAAACAAGGGTTTACTGTATTTAATGATGCCGGAAAGATGAGGGCAAATTGCAACTCTCGTGGTTAACGTGGAAAAGACAACTGAAACAGCCCAAAAAACAGAACAGAAAACACAGTGATTAGAGTGTCCGCCCTGAGGTCGGGAGGTTGTGAGTTCAAACCCCGGCCGAGTCATACCAAAGACTATAAAAATGGGACCCGTTACCTCCCTACTTGGCACTCAGCATCAAGGGTTGGAATTAGGGGTTAAATCACCAAAAATGATACCCGGGCGTGGCAACCGCTGCTGCCCACTGCTCCCCTCACCTCCCAGGGGGTGATCAAGGGTGATGGGTCAAATGCAGAGAATAATTTCGCCACACCTAGTGTGTGTGTGACAATCATTGGTACTTTAGAAAAAAAAAAAAAAAAAAAAAAAAATTCTTGACTTTCATATTTTACAAATGCGTTTTTAATTTTGGACAAATTTGCTTGGGTGTTGTGTTATTTGGCTTTCCAAAATGTAAATTTTTTTTCAGACTCAGTAAAAATTTGTTGACGCTTCTCAGACAGTTTTTACCATTACACTAATAGTTATACAGTTTCACCAGATTAATATGAAATGAAATGAATAAAATCAGACAATGGCAACCTGGTCTTGAGGGTTGCTTGAAGTTCCATCCATTCATTTTCTACGACTTGTCCCTTTCGAGGTCGCGGGATCCTTAGAAAACAAAAGCTGAAAGGTGATGAACACTCTGGCCGAGCAGTCGACCAGTTTCTTCTCGGTAGGAAGAACTAAAGAGATTTTAAGTTTTCTACTCCTCAATGCACTCCATTGCATCATTGTTTGTGGCAGTCATTAGTGTACGATATGGAACAACAGCCTATAGTATGGCAACAAAAGTTACCGTAACTTTAAAAAAGTGAGTTGGGTTTAAAATGAAAGGTCTTTGCGGGTAGTTTGCAGGCATGATATAATACATACTGTAAATATGTACTATGTATATAGTAAAGTGAGTGTATTATCAGGTTCACATACCAATAAGGGACAGAATACTTCACATTTTAATGAAGAATGGTTGAGTTTTGTTCAACACATGTAAACAAGTGTGTCTGATCTGTCAGTCAGTAAACTATGTAACATTGAGCATCATTTGGGGCGGTATAGCTCGGTTGGTAGAATGGCCGTGCCAGCAACTTCAGGGTTGCAGGTTCGATCCCCGCTTCCGCCATCCCAGTCACTGCCGTTGTGTCCTTGGGCAAGACACTTTACCCACCTGCTCCCAGTGCCACCCACACTGGTTTAAATGTAACTTAGATATTGGGTTTCACAACGTAAAGCGCCTTGATTCACTTGAGGAAAAAACGCTATATAAATATAATTCACTTCATTTCACAGAATTCATGTTTTTACTTTATATGTGAGATAGACCAGAAATAAATGTAATTTTATTTAGAGCTGTCAAACAATTACAATATTTGATCACGATTAATCACAGTTTGTTCATAGATAACACAATATTAATCGCATTAGTTTGCTTTGACAAAATGTTTTTCAACATCATGCTTTTTTAAACAACTCAACACAAAAAGGACATAAACACGCTCTTAATAATATTTAAAAAAAAGAAAAAAAACCTGTCTTCCCAGATTTTGTATTTTGTAGGAATACAGAATCTGTCTTCCTGCTGTAGGAGCACTTGCATTCAGAGGAGAGGAGTTACACTATGAGGAGTTACACTATGTTTAGATACCAGTTTTGCAAAATGTGATTGTTCTGATCATGCTTTGATTGTCAAAGATGTTTGGTAATGTAATTTGTAATATTTCTACCTGAATAAATGCTTCTGATATTCTGTACATCACATGTTTTACAAGCTAATGGTATTCATATCTCTGCATGCCAATGTTTTAACCTTCTCTATTGATTAATAAAATGTAATAATCAGACTGATAAATAGTCTGTAATTGCATAGTATCAATCAGAACATGTTGTAAAAGATTTTACACTTTATTTCAATATACCAGAAAACATTATTTCGGTAGAAATGTCACAGACTTCATTATAAAATATATTTGACAAATAAATTACGTATTGTAAGACAATTCATTTTATTATGATAGTTAAACCGGATTTGACACGTAGCGGTATTATCGTGAAGCCCGATGTGTGCGCTGTAAAAAAAAAAATCTGCACAATTTACTGTAAAATACTGGCAGCTGTGGTTGCCAGGAATTCACAGTAAAAAAAATACAAGCAGGATATATAGAACATTACGGTATGTTCATGTTAAATCTGTTAATTTTACAGTTTATGACTGTTTTTGCTTACGGTAAATAAGTATGAAAAGAACTGATATATTGTTAACCTGTTTACCAAAAAAACTAAATAACTTATGGTAAAATACTGGCAGTTATGTTTGCCAGGAATTTACCGTAACACAAGGTAGGGCCAATTTTAGTGTTGCCAATCAACCTATCCCCAGGTGCCCGCTTTGGAGGTGTAAGGAAGCCGGAGTACCCAGAGAGAACCCACAGTCACGGGGAGAACATGCAAAATCCACACAGAAAGACCCCTATACCAGGTATCGAATCCAGGACCTGCTCACTGTGAGGCACAGGTGTTAACCACTGCATCACCATGCTGCCCTGTCACCAATACTAGTATCTGCAAAATGTCTGTTTCCAAGACATGTGAGCGGTACATGAGGACATTAACTTGAAAGTATTTGTACAACCTTTCACTGGACAACTCACAACATGGCCTTCCGCAACATGGTCCTTCAAGTGAGCTATAAAAAATGAGCCTTAAATGCTTCTTATCTGTCAAATAACTGCTGGCAACCAGTTCCAGCACACTTAAACACACAGCGTGGTTCATGTCCATGCAGTTTACAATGAAGCACATCGACAAAACCCCTCAATGTCTGAAACAACTTGCCACAAAAATACAAGAAAACATGTTGTTAGCCAAAAGTTAACTAGGCTAATACTTTAAGACAAACCCCTAAAACAATTAAGGTATGCTGTAAATTAATTTAGACAGAATAATACTGTAAATGAGCATTTTCATGTTTGTGACATTACAATATTTTAATTCTTTTCACAGTAAAGTCATGTGTATCCTACATTTTATAACCATAGTCATTTAGGTTATCTACTGTTTCTTGGTTTGCAGGAATCCACTGCATTTACTGTGATAAACTATTTTTGAATTTACGGTTTTACTGTTGATATTTAACAATTGCTTGCTGTAGTTTTTACGGTAATTTTTTACAGTGTGTGTTTGGTTATAAAAGTGTCCTGACATGTTTTGATGACGTGAAAGTCCTCTATAAAAATTGACTCTAGACTTCCTGCTTACCCTCTTTCTTTTCTGCCAAACTTTTATTCCATCTTATTTAGTGTAACCATTTACATTTTATGTTTTCAATGCAGTCAAATGTAATCCGAACACGGAAGTAAAGTTCCACCTCTCTGCAAGCGGTTTCGTTCCAATGGATGGATGGATGGTGTCTTCAGTTCTAAATCCGCCACTGTGGCTATTTGTGACCTTTTTTGTACTGCGCAAACACTTTGATCTGAAGCTAAGCCTTGCAGCAAACAGCAGGTAGTTGAAAGTTCCACTTTTAAACTGTGGCACTGGTGACCTCAGAACACACACTGAAATTGAAGAGGGTTGTACCCCAAATACTGAAAAGTCACCGCTCCCAAATCCATAATGCTTTCTTTTGAGCGGCTCTCCTGCCGCCATGACTGTCAGCTTTGTGGCGTCACAGAGCGACAGCTTTCATCGCTTTCTGTCTGACACATAAAAGCAGGAGAACCGCTCTGATATCAGTCCAAGATGGAGAAGATAAAAGAAGAGAGTGACCAGAGCCTTGGATAAATGAGAACGCCGTCGAGTGGGAATCTTCTGCTGTATAAGCACATGCATTGTCTCACACTGACTGAATAACAGTAGCTGCTTCATAAAGGACTACTGTACGTTTTGTGGCTAAGGTCTAAGGACAGGGGCCTCATGCACTTGATGTTGACGTTGTAAAAACCTCAGCCGGAAATCTTCTAACAAAAGGGTGTTGGTGTTTAAACTTTTAGTTTGTAAGGGTCCCTCTTTTTTGAGTTGTAAGACAATTTGCTACATCTCCCTTTAAAATATTCTGCTTTGTATGAAGAGGAATAGAAATATTGTTGAAGGACAATGTTTTGTGCAATTCTACAACTAATTGGGATTGTTTTTTCCAACAACACAAAATGTCTAAATAATTTCATTCATTGTAAAACAACTGTACTAGAACCATAGCTGTCTACCAGGTGCACACTTATCAGTATAATTGCTTATTAGATTCATTTTCCTTGTCATTGTTATGATCCGCTGCCCGGATCATAGTTTGTTTATGTTTTCAAGTTACGTGTGTTTTCAGCACCTCTTGAGTTTGTTTGTTTCTGTTGCCATGACTGCATATTGCACACACCTGCCTCTGGCTAGTGTTCGGGATGCTCACCTGTTGTCCGGGCACTAATCCGAGGGCTATTTAGTCTTTGCCCTGGCCTCACTCAGTCTGGCTTCCTAATTTGCTTGATGCAACACTTGACGACAATTTCTATTCCTGCTAGTGTACACGCTAGGCTATTTTTCTTGCTAGCTCCCACGCTAGCCCCTTTGTTTTTTGTCTTAAGTGCTATGAGCACGTTGTTGTTTGTTCCCTTATGATTTAATTCTTAATAAATAATTTTTCCTACCTGCACGCTGAGTCCGAAGCCGTCTGCATTCCTGGGAGAACAACACTCGCATCATCATGCGTCCCGGTCGTCACAGTCATGTCATGGGCTGCTTGCTCGATTTGCGAGGCAGAGTTAATGGAATGAAATCATAACCTTTGAAATACAGTTGTCAGGAATCAGACAACAGGAAACAATCATCGGGCCCTGACTGGAGGGCGAGGCAGGCATAAATAGCAGCCTGATTGGCAACTGCAACCAGGTGTGCCAGGCGACCAATCAGGGACAGGTGAAAGAAACGAGCGCTCAGGGAGACATGCAGGAAGTGGAACTAAAATAAGAGCGCTGACAGGCAAAAACACAAACACACAGGAAAACACAAACATAACCAAACTGTCAGTAACAATTCTGACAACAGTTTTACATCAACTTATGAGCTTAATTGCTTCTGCGACGGAGCTCTTACCTCAAAACACTTGCACCTCAAATCAATGTTTCCTATTGAAATTGATTGAAATCAACTTAGTTGGTGCTTAACCTCCCCCAAACAGCACAATTTCAACATGTACCGGTAACTTGGATTTTGAAGAGAAAAACTATTCTAGATAATAAATATTGCGTAAAAACAGTACAATAAAATGTAATACTAAACTAACAACTACAAAAGTTTCATGAAGTAACGCAATAATAGTATATAGTGTTTACCTTGGAGAGTGGAATTCTACCATATCTCCTTCCAGCTGCTTTTCTGTCAAACACACCATCAGCAGCTTCAACCATGATTTAATGGATACATTTTCCCCTTATAAATATTATTTTACCATTCATGGCCGGTGTTAGACGCATTCTGCTTCAGTATGGTGCAGACCAGCAGTGATGCGCTCATACCCTTTGTTACAATGGTCGGAAAACAAAATTATGTTGATCTCTAGCTATAAGCTAATGCTAGTAAGTAAGACCAGATGTTTTTGGGCAGATATTACGGGGTTAACTGGGAGATTTTCTACGCCAATTAATGAATGCTTGTAACTCAAATTATTGTTTGCAACTTAAACCATAACAATAAGCCGAGAGGCAACTCTTATCGCAAGACAATTTTTAAGTTTGGCCACTCTTAAGTTGAGGTACCATTGTGAAATTTTTTTGCGGCCCACTTTTCAGGGTTTTACAAACATTTTGTCAAATGTTTCCAAACTACTCCGCATGTGACTGTGTGTCATTCCGTGGACTCGATTCCCCAAACAACAGTTCCCCTATTTTAATTTATTTTGCATTGTTTCCTGTGTGTAAATCTGTCATTTTCCATAAATTGTGTTTTTTGAGTTAATATTTTTTTGGGTGTCTTAAAATGGATGCCATAACTTAAAAGTGTTGTGAAATCAAAGTTCTCTCGGCTAATTGTTATGGAGCAAGTTGCAAGCAAGAATTTGAGTTACAAGCCTCCCTGCCATTAGTTAGTGTAGCAAATGTCACGTGATATTCTGTACGTTGCATGTTGTACAAGTTAAATGTATTCATGTTGCTGCATGACAATGTTTTAACCTTCTCTATTAATTAATACAATGTAATATTTAGCCTGCTAGTCATTCTGTAATCGAAGACTCAACCAGAACATGTAATAAAAGAATTCACACAATATTTCAGCCTGCCAGAAACTACTCCTCCCCGCCCCCCACCTGCCTCCATCTTTCTAAACTGATGTACTAGCATTTATTTATGTGCAAATATCACAGAATGACATTACAAAACATCTCTCACAAAGCATGATCGTAACCTAAGACATTTTTATTTTGTTAATGTCAGGGTTTCTCCTAAATTGCCAAAATACCTGAAGCGGTGGGGGCGTGGTTAGGGGTGTGGTCGATATGACATCATCGCATGATTTGCTATGATGCATATGGGGATATACATTTAAAACAAATTTGTTATTATTAAGAACAATATTAACAAATATGTTTTTTCTTACGTAATTTTGTTTTGTTCTATGTTTAAATTGTTGCTGTTTATTGTACAACAAACTGTTGAGAATTGTTTTCATTTTATTTTAATTTTTTTAATAAAAAGGACTGGCAACAATTATAGCATCTATTTTTGATGTTATTGGAGACTGCTCTCGTGTTTAGAAAAGCCTTAAAAAGCCTTTACCAACACTCCAGTGACGTGCAGTCAGGGGAGGTAGGGGGGGCAGCCCCCACGTGCCATCATGGAAAGAAAAAAAATTTAAAAAGAAAAAAATTTCATTAAATTGTTATATGTATCCAGTGATTATACTACAAAGTTATTTTCCATTTAACTTCACCAGTTTTAGATCATTTGTATTCAAAATCGCTGAATTTTCACATTTGCCGTTCAAATACTGAGAAGAGACTTGCGGTGAGTCACCAGCCAGTTGAGCCTCGCCATGGATTGTGCAATGACTCGGCTAACTGCTGGCCTGCTGTGCAGTGAGACCGTATTGCTAAATGAATTATATTATACATTTCCATAGTTTAGTTAGCTGAGGTACATAATGTACAGTGTATTTTGTCAACAACTGTATGTGTGTAACGTATTTCTTGTGCTGAGCAATCATAAAACGGCTGCGAAGACGCACTGGCTGAGGCTCGCAGTAATCCCGCCTCCTGGTGGTAGAGGACGCTAGTGATCCCAGAGATCATTCTTGCGACTACTTGGCTGCAGAAGAAGTGACAACAAGCAGCAACAGTTAGCAGCGATCGTTTATTTTTTCCTCTCGCCTGGACTTTTAACATGGAGGATTACATATCTAAAAGAAAACAGTTTTCTAAACTGGACTTTCAATCGAAGCAGGAGGTAATACTTAAACAAATATCTCCATTGAGACAGAGAGACTTTTAAAACTGAAGAAAGATAAGGAAGACTTCTATAAACAAGTTATCAATGCTTTTGTTCAGAAGGAGCGGCACATGGACTTCATTTATAAGTAAAGGTAAGACCATAATAACGTTTTTTTTATTAAATGTGCTTTTTTGTGTGCTACAGTTTGTATGTGTAAAGTTAAAGTTAAGTTAAAGTACCAATGATTGTCACACACACGAGGTGTGGTGAAATGTGTCCTCTGCATTTGACCCATCCCCTTGATCACCCCCTGGGAGCCATCAACCTCACCGCACGTCACTGCAATACTCACTTTGTTAACCCACAAAGAAGGAGAACAAAACGTTGATTAGGTGGCAGATATATATTTGCAAGGCCATTTTAAAGAAGGATATTTAAAGAGAAACTACATCTTGTGAGACGATGTCGGCCAACCCCGGAAACTAGCTGAGCTGTCCCGGCGATAAAATTGGGAAATAAAGTTAAAGTTAAAGTACCAATGATTGTCACACACACACTAGGTGTGGCGAAATTATTCTCTGCATTTGACCCATCACCCTTGATTACCCCCTGGGAGGTGAGGGGAGCAGTGGGCAGCAGCGGTGGCTGCGCCCGGGAATCATTTTGGTGATTTAACCCCCAATTCCAACCCTTGATGCTGAGTGCCAAGCAGGGAGGTAATGGGTCCCATTTTTATAGTCTTTGGTATGACTCGGCCGGGATTTGAACTCCCAACCTACCGATCTCAGGACGGACACTCTAACCACTAGGCCACTGAGTAGGTTGAGGGGTACCACTAGCTTATACAGCGTCGAATGGGTGCTACAAATTGTGAGTTCAAATATTTAATTTCTTTATTTTTTCACGTTTAATATGTTTTTTGCAATTTAAATTTTGACAGTACCACATAAGATATGTTTGAACTGCTGATGCGGGTTTATTGATTTTCAAATGCGCCAGAAAATAACCCATTTTGTGGGGATTCGATGCGCAGTGGTGCGTAAATGTTTTCCTGTATAGTATTTCTCCAGCATGTGGTGACATAAATGATGGTATTTTCAGAGGTAGTCATTGAAGTCGGACATCACTGAAGGCCTAGGTGGGAAACGCATGGCCTGCCATTGGTAGCAAGTGAACTGCAGCCAAGTTTCCTCCGCTACGACACGGCCCGACGGTCAAAATGCATTAATAGCACACAAAAAATTAGTGCCGTTATTGAAATTTATAATTAACGCATTTTTATCGCGTTAACTTTTGATAGCACAATATCTTTTTTTTGTTTAATCTGTCCCGTCCAGCCAGGACACATTAAACAAATCATATTGTTGATGTAGATGATCATATCTGCTGTACAGATTTACTTCAGAAAAGAGAAGTGTGAGATACTTCTCTTGTTGCTTTATTTATATTTGACTTGATTAAATGTTTGGGAAGAATTTTATTAAACAAAGCCAGTTTATTACAGCTGTTTATCTATATTATGGAGGAGTGTAGGTAATTTTAGAAATGACACCCAATATTATCATAAAAAGTATTGATTTTGAATCGAGAATCGATTTTGTATCGAATCGCTACCCCCAAGAATCGAATCGAATCGTGTGGTGTCCAAAGATTCTCGGTCCTACTGTACAATATACCAAAAATGCAAAAATATGAGGTTGATGAAAGAATAGTAAGTACAATTGACTTATTAAATAGGAAAGTGAACAGTGCCAATGAAAGTATCAGTACACAATGCGGTGATATTGTCCAGTTTGCAACAGATTACTGACAAAAACCGAGGTACCACTGTACTTGGCTAAAGTCTGACGATACAAAACTCCTCCAGAAACCAGCATAAACAGGACGTCTTCAAAAAGAGTTGTAATACTGGGTCACATACATTTCAAAACTGACCCATTGTATTAAACATAAAGAGGATAGTGGTTACCGGTACATAGAAAAACTGCACCATCTGCTGGATCAAGAAGAAACATGGTAACAGTGTCAGTGAATCAAAACCAACATATTCAGTATAAACCAGCTCTACTGAAAATACATTTAAAATACACAATTCCAGATAAGCAAAATATGTCCATGCAGGACACGAAGGACCCAATAACTGCTGTGAAGGTTCTTTCAGGATTCTATAAACAACTGAGACTTTTGCACTGCACACACTACCATTTGTTTATAAATAGTTGTGTAGCCAAAAATAAAGCACGTGGGCAAGGAGGTTTCAGAATTAGCTGTCGCGGCTTTAAGTGTACAGTCATCATCTCCACCAGCATCCACCTTTGCGCCACCATTAGACCACACGACTGGTCTGAAAGATGTGACGTCACACCTCACACCTCAACTCTGGAAATACTTTATTGATCGTTAACTTTTATTCAATTGGTATGGCCGAAGAAGAGAGACTTGTGAGGGTTTTACAGTATTTGTGTAAGTCTCAAGTTATGACCTGTTTTGTAGAATCTGACCTTTTGTTTTTGCGGGGGTAGGAAAAATGTAACAGATGAATGCATAAACACTTAGTTATGTTATGCTATACAATGAAAGCTGTGACTACTGAGGCTCACTTTACAGGAAATAATGATAATACATTTATTGTTGCAGTTCACTAAGATGAGTGTGAAATGAACACCTCAGCTGGACATCACAGTTTGCATTGGAGTCTGTGATTATCACTTTAGTTGCATCGAAATTATCTTTATTTTATACATCTCACATCATTTGTATTTGGTCCTTGCGTCTCGCCAGCTCCTGACTGAAAAGAAGCTTTAAGCTCTGGATTGTAGGGTTGAATTTCTGTCACATGATGAATAATGTGTATTGCACAATAGGTCATTCACAGCAGTGCATTTCATTAAATCACCACAAGCCTGCTTGGATAAAACATAGATGATGATTGAACATAGATGATGATTGTGTAATAGCTCAGCCATCACAAAAGTTTCTCCAGAACAATGACAGCGTTTGAAAAGTCCAGTGTTAATAAGACTCATCCGCATGTTTCGCATTTTTAGGAATGCTTCTTGCCCTCCTACGCAAACTCTGATGAGGAAATGGTTGGGCTTTGGGGACGTCCTCAGATAATGTGGGCTGTTTTTCTCTTGTCTCGCCCACGGATACAAAAATGTTTGCACATTGTGGCTAAGAAGCGGGACATGAGTGAAAGCTCTGCACAAAAGACAGAAGAACGAGACGATTGGGTGCAGGGAGGAAGGAGGAGATTGAAAGAAAAGAAAGCGGGACGAGCAAAGAAATATCCAGGCAGAGAAAGTAGAAAAAGGCAAGGAGGAAGATGAAAGGAAAAAAGTAAAGCATTGCAAAAAGTACAATGGCAATCAATATTGCACACATTTTCATAAAGGCCAAAAACCCCCACCAAGTTTTGCACTTTATTGACTATGTTTGTATGTGCTCAATAATCATGTATATTCCTTACCTTAAACACGCAAAACGGAAAAAAAAAAAGCAAAATAAAGTCGTTATTGGGCATACTCACTGCTCAGAACGCAAATAATTGCGGGACCCTAAAACCTTCATGGACGGACATGTCCGATTATCAACTCACATACGCTGTATGATTATAGACATTCAAACACTTACAGCCTATCAGTATCATTTTAATTTCCACAAAAAAAGGTTGAATGTCTGATGATATCGATTGCCTAATAAATTGACCTCAAGCGCAATGACAGTTTTGAAATACATGTTTGGTAGTGCTTTCAAACAACAAATTTTTTAAATCCGACTAATCACATTTTTGAATTTGGGTTAATCATGATTAATCACAGGTTATCACTCGCTTGCATAATTAACATTTTCTTAAAAAAAGAACATTGCAATGCAATATTTTACTATTACTATTTAATATTTTTTGCTCAAAACTTGGTAACAATTTAAATCTAAAGTCCAGTGAGGGTGTATTTTGAAGTGAAATTTGCCAGTGAGGACACCAATCAGAGTCACTTCCCTCATCTTTGCGCTGACGTATGCATTGACCTGATCTCTGACCGTAATACAACCTGCGCCGCGTTTCAAGTAACCATCCATAGTTAAGGAAAAAGAGCTTGTGGGCTCAAAATAAATTGTGTGGTTAATCTATGTTTGTTTATACATGACTAATGCAATCATTTTTGTCATTAATTATATATCGTTATTTTTGACAGACTGTTACAGTCAGGGCTGCTCCCGGCTACTCTGGGGCCCTTAATCCAATTTTACTTTGACAACCAATGCCAATAATTTGGTTTTGTTTAAAAAAAAAAGTCTTTGTTTTTTGTTTTGTAAGAAAGTGCAATCAAATTCATTATAAAGTGGCCAGAATAGGATTTTAAATTATCATATAACCTGTCATTATTCACCTAAATATGGTTATTAGGTGAAAAAAGTGTAGAGCTTAACTGATACACGTATGATTATCCTCAGTAGATGATACGAATTATAATAATACATCATTATCATTAGGGTTTTATTATTATCAGTGTATCTGTTGGGGTTAGGTCTCCCCTGTCTTTAAAAACTATAGGCCTCGGTTTCTAACTTAAATTGAGAGTCCTTGAACGCACCACAGTTATGCGCAATGAGATGCAAAAGTGAAACTTTTGCTTAATGTATGCAAACGGCACGGTATTCTTCCTTCATGGTCACACCAAAGAAATTGTTGCTGCTAAACTCACTAAAACAATGTCCTATGTTACAACTTGGTTGCAAGAGTGCTGTCTGCATCTAAACCTTTCTAAAACTGTAGGCATGTATATGTCACAACTTGGACTGTGGTGTGGTTTACGGCGTGGATGGTTTTCCCGGAATGCAAGTGAACTGGACCGGGCGTGAAGGTAAAGACATGTTTTAATTCTACTAAAAAAGTGCAAACAAAAGGCGGAGAACAAACTTGGCTAAGAAAACAACAAACTAGCACAAAAGCAGAACTATGGACATAAAAACGAAAACACTTACTGTGACATGAAAATAGCAGTATAAACTATGACATGGCATGAAACAGTAAACATGGCATGAAGTAGAGTGCAGAGTACGCATAGACGGAGTGAACAGAGTGATGACGCCAGGTCGACTACCTGGCAACTATGGCTTAAATAATAGTGACAGGTGCGTGAGTCCGAACACATGACAGGTGAAAACCAATGGGTCGGCATGGTAACTGAAACAATGGAGCGTAAACAGAAATTAAAAGAGTCCAAAAACCAAACTGAACATAGCCAAACAAAACATGATCAAAAGACATGACAGTATGTAACTAAAACAAAAAAAGTATCATCTGACCCCGACATATTAATGGAAAAAGAATACAAATTGTCAGCCAATATAAATATCTTGGGTTAATAATAAATTCAGAGCTTTCCTTTAAAGCCCATATTGGCAAATTGTGTAAAATAATCAGGTTTAATCTCTCAAATTTTCGTGCAATTCGAAATGAAATGTCAACTGAAGCTGCAAAATTGTGTTTGCATTCAATGATTTTCAGCCACTTCAACTATTGCCTTACCAGCTGGTGTCAGGCTGGTCAGAGTAAAAAAAACAACATTGGAAATCTTGTACAAACAAGCAATTAAAGTTATGGATAAAAAAACCTAGGCACTATCATTACTGTGACCTTCTAAAAAGAATATAGTATTTTAAACTGGGACAGCCTTCACACATTTGCAGACTTAAAAGTGACCTATAAAGTACTGCATGAATTGGCTCCAGATCCTCTGGCAGAGTTCATCAGCCAAAGAAACAGCCGTGAGCGTGTCACTCGAGGCTCTGTCAGAGGTAACTGTTATATTCCTCTGCGCAGGAGCACTTTCAGTAAATCAGCCTGGTCAGTAAGGAGTGCAAATGTGTGGAACTCAGTACCTGAGGAGTTTATACTAGTCACCACTTACAAGGCCTTCACAAAATGTTTTTTAAAATGTGGCTTATCAACGCCTACAGCTTCCAGCACTAAAAGATGAGCCTGTTTTGATGCTATGTAAAATGTTATGTTGTGATGTTGTATTTTATTTTTTATCATATTGTATATGAATTGTGTGCATTTTTTTCTTTTTCTCTCTCTTTCTTTTCTTTTTCTTTTAAATTGTAATTTTACTGCCTTTTTTACATCATGGCCAGGGGACTACAGATGAAAGCTAGCCTTCTGGCTAATTCTGGCTTTTATAACCATGTGTAGTCATGTGTTTTATGAAATTGCATTGTCCCCTTTGAAATAATCTAATCTAATCTAAAAAACGTATCCATAACTTTCTCCTATCCTGCCACAAATAGATTTATTATATTTTTACCTTTCCTCTATTACCTAATCCTTGCTCCAAAATGATGGTGCTGTTTGTGAATGTTTAAAGGTGAGCTTTGATGTCGTTATACAAACCTCGTTTCCATAAGAGTTGGGAAATTGTGTTAGGTGTAAATATAAACGGAATACAATGATTTGCAAATCCTTTTCAACCCATATTCAATTGAATGCACTACAAAGACAAGATATTTGATGTTCAAACTCATAAACTTTTTTTTTTTTTGCAAATAATAATTAACTTAGAATTTCATGGCTGCAACACGTGCCAAAGTAGTTGGGAAAGGGCATGTTCACCAATGTGTTACATGGCCTTTCCTTTTAACAACACTCAGTAAACGTTTGGGAACTGAGGAGACACATTTTTTAAGCTTCTCAGGTGGAATTCTTTCCCATTCTTGCTTGATGTACAGCTTAAGTTGTTCAACAGTCCGGGAGTCTCCGTTGTGGTATTTTAGGCTTCATAATGCGCCACACATTTTCAATGGGAGACAGGTCTGGACTACAGGCAGGCCAGTCTAGTACCCGCACTCTTTTACTATGAAGCCACGTTGATGTAACACGTGGCTTGGCATTGTCTTGCTGAAATAAGCAGGGGCGTCCATGGTAACGTTGCTTGGATGGCAACATATGTTGCTCCAAAACATGTATGTACCTTTCAGCATTAATGGCGCCTTCACAGATGTGTAAGTTACCCATGTCTTGGGCATTAATATACCCCCATACCATCACAGATGGTGGCTTTTCAACTTTGCGCCTATAACAATCCGGATGGTTCTTTTCCTCTTTGGCCCGTAGGACACAACGTCCACAGTTTCCAAAAACAATTTGAAATGTGGACTCGTCAGACCACAAAACACTTTTCCACTTTGTATCAGTCCATCTTAGATGAGCTCAGGCCCAGCGAAGCCGACGGCGTTTCTGGGTGTTGTTGATAAACAGTTTTTGCCTTGCATAGGAGAGTTTTAACTTGCACTTACAGATGTAGCGACCAACTGTAGTTACTGACAGTGGGTTTCTGAAGTGTTCCTGAGCCCATGTGGTGATATCCTTTACACACTGATGTCGCTTGTTGATGCAGTACAGCCTGAGGGATCGAAGGTCACGGGCTTAGCTGCTTACGTGCAGTGATTTCTCCAGATTCTCTGAACCCTTTGATGACTGTAGATGGTGAAATCCCTAAATTCCTTGCAATAGCTGGTTGAGAGAGGTTTTTCTTAAACTGTTCAACAATTTGCTCACGCATTTGTTGACAAAGTGGTGACCCTCGCCCCATCCTTGTTTGTGAATGACTGAGCATTTCATGGAATCTACTTTTATACCCAATCATGGCACCCACCTGTTCCCAATTTGCCTGTTCACCTGTGGGATGTTCCAAATAAGTGTTTGATGAGCATTCCTCAACTTTATCAGTATTTATTGCCACCTTTCCCAATTTCTTTGTCACGTGTTGCTGGCATCAAATTCTAAAGTTAATGATTATTTGCAAAAAAAAAAATGT
Source organism: Nerophis lumbriciformis (assembly GCF_033978685.3). NCBI lineage: Eukaryota > Metazoa > Chordata > Actinopteri > Syngnathiformes > Syngnathidae > Nerophis > Nerophis lumbriciformis. The sequence continues at coordinate 19,582,932 of NC_084558.2, read as the reverse complement.
TTATCAGTTTGAACATCAAATATGTTGTCTTTGTAGCATATTCAACTGAATATGGGTTGAAAATAATTTGCAAATCATTGTATTCCATTTATATTTACATCTAACACAATTTCCCAACTCATATGGAATCGGGGTTTGTATGACGTCTGTGTTGAGTGAAGTGTTAGGTTTGCTTCTATTCAGGTGGAACAAACTATTTAGTATTTTCAATAGGGGGTGTAGGATGTCTTAGATGTTCTTAAATTCATTCAAACAACCTTATTATTGAACATTTACGGCTATATCAATTATATACTAACATTTATGATGTGTTTATTATCTGTGCTGCAATGAAGTACATACAAATGCAGCAGCATGTCTTGGAAGAACCACAGTCAGGTCAAGGCACAGCAAAATATAATAAATAACAAATTGGCCTTCTATCGGCCCATTATTGATTGGCACACCTGCAAAACTCCCGATTCTCCCAATTGTCAGTAAAATATTCTTGCATGGCAACAATATAACTTTTCTGTCTGAGGTGGAAACACAAATCATAAAGGCTGGTAAAGGGAGAATAAATTTAACAAATGGAAATAAAGAACCAACGAAGAACAACATGTACGTGTAAAGTGGAGGGAAAACTGGAAATAGGAACAAAACAAAGACAATGATGAAGAGAAGAGATTAGAGGACTGGAGGGGGCTGGGGGGATGAGGGTTTGATGGCCTAAACACACCCGGCACGCCCACACGATGCCGGCCGCTCGATTACGAGTCTTGTATTTCAGTCATTCGGGGGTGGAAAGCAACCGGGGCCACGCTTCCCTCCAGCTTCTTCATCGCAAGATCAATCAACATTTATCTGCTGCTCACACAAGCCCTCTGTGAGCTACAGTTTCTTCACTCACTTGAGCCCCAAATCTGCATGGGGGTTCAATTTATGTATAAAATGTTTTGTCTTTCATCTTTGTGCCACTTGGGCTCATACGATTTCTGGATAGAAAAAACACAATTATATGTAAAATCTTACTTTTTTATTTAATGGGGAGCTTTGGGATGTAAATGATCTACAATAAAAAGACAATTCATTCAAGTTAATCATTGTTTTTTTATTTTAATTATTTAATTCTTACAAAAATGTATCAGGAACAAAATATACATTTACTAGAAGTAAAAAAAAAAATGGTTGTATTGTTTAAACTGATACTGTTGCATATGTCTGCATCCTTGCACTACCTTAAAAATAAATGTTGATAAGTTAGGTGGTCCAAAGTGTGGCCCAGTGGTTCTTTATCGCCCCCGGCTCGTTTTTTTTTTTTTTTTAACTAATTTTGGCCGCTTGCACCCGTGATCTTGTCCTTTCGGTCATAACCCAAAGCTCATGACCATAGGTGAGGATGGGAACATAGATCAACCAGTAAATTGAGAGCTTTGCTTTTCGGCTTAGCTCCTTCTTCACCACGACGGACTGATACAGGATATGTATCACCGCAGGCGCTGAACCAATCCGCCTGTCGATATCCCGGTCCACTCTTCCCTCACTCGTGAACAAGACCTTGATGTACTTGAACTCCCCCACTTGGGGCAGGACCTCCTCCCCAACCCGGAGATGGCACTCCACCCTTTTCCGGGCGAGAACCATTGACTCGGACCAGGAAATGCTGATTTTCATCCGAGTCGCTTCACACTCAGCTGCGAACTGATCCAGCGAGAGCTGAAGATCCCGATCAGATGAAGCCAGCAGGACCACATCATCTGCAAAAATCAGAGACCTAATCCTACAGCCACCAAACTGGATCCACTCAACGCCCTGACTGCGCCTAGAAATTCTGTCCATAAAAGTTGTAAACAGAATCGGTGACAACGGGCAGCCCTGGCGGAGTCCAACCCTCACTGAAAACAGGTCAGACTTACTGCCAGCCATGCGGACTAAGGTCTGACACTGATCATACAGGGAGCGGTCCATACCCCCTACTTTCTGAGCACTCTACACAGGACTTCCCGAGGAACACGGTCGAATGCCTTCTCTAAGTCCACAAAACACATGTGGACTGGTTGGGCAAACTCCTATGCACTCTCAAGGATCCTGCCGAGAGGATAGAGTTGGTCCACAGTTCCAGGACCAGGATGAAAACCACAGTGCTCCTTCTGAATCCGAGGTTCTGACTTCGCCTCCTCTCCAGTACACCTGAATAGACCTTACCAAAAAGGCTGAGGAGTGTGATCCCACGATAATTGGAACACACCCTCCGGTTCCCCTTTTTTAATTGAGGAAACACCACCCGAGTCTGCCAATACAGAGGCACCGCCCCCGATGTCCACACAATGCTGCAGAGTCTTGTCAACCACAACAACCCCACAGCATCCAGAGCCTTTAGGAATTTATGGCAGCTCTAATCCCTCCCGGGGCCCTGCCACCGAGGAGCTTCTTAACTACCTCGGCAACCTCAGCCCCAGAAATAGGAGAGTCCACCGCGGAGTCCCCAGGCACTGCTTCTTCGTTGGAAGACATGTAGGTGGGATTGAGGAGGTCTTGGAAGTATTTCTTCCGACGATCCACAACCTCCCCAGTCGACGTCAGCAGCATACCATCCCCACTATACACGGTGTTGACAGTGCACTGCTTCCCCCTCCTGAGGCGGCGGATGGTGGTCCAGAATCTCTTTCAAGCTGTCCATGAGCTGATAGGACTCCTTCTTCAGCTTGACAGCACCTCTCACGTTGGTATCCACCAGTAGGTTCTGGGAATACCACAACGGCAGGCACCGACTACCTTGCGGCCACAGCTCCGATCGGCTGCCTTGACGATAGAGGCACAGAACTTGGTCCACTCTGACTCAATATTCAGCGCCTCCCTCGTAACATGTTCGAAGTTCTACCGGAGGTGGGAAATTAAATTCTCTCTGACGTGATAATCTGCCAGGGACGGCGTGGCGCAGTGGGAGAGTGGCCGTGCGCAACCCGAGGGTCCCTGGTTCAATCCCCACCTAGTACCAACCTCGTCATGTCCGTTGTGTCCTGAGCAAGACACTTCACCCTTGCTCCTGATGGGTGCTGGTAGCGCCTTGCATGGCAGCTCCCTCCATCAGTGTGTGAATGTGTGTGTGAATGGGTAAATGTGGAAGTAGTGTCAAAGCGCTTTGAGTACCTTGAAGGTAGAAAAGCGCTATACAAGTACAACCCATTTACCATGTTCCCAGCAGACCCTAGCTATGCGTTTGGGCCTGCCAGTTCTGTCCAGCATCCTCCCACACCATTGGAGCCGACTCACCACCAGGTGGTGATCGGTTGAAAGCTACGCCCCTCTCTTCACCTGAGTGTCCAAAACATGAGCCCGCAAATTTGATGATACACCCACAAAGTCGATCATCGAACTGCGGCCTAGGGTGTCCTGGTGCTAAGTGCACATTTGGACACCCTTATATTTGAACATGGTGTTTGTTATGGACAATCTGTGACGAGTACAAAAGTCCAATAACAAAACACCACAGATCAGGGCGGCCGTTTCTCCCAATCACACCTCTCCAGGTCTCACTGTCGTTGCCAACATGAGCGTTGAAGTCCCCCAGTAGAACAAGGGAATCATCAGAGGGAGCATTCTCCAGTACTCCCTCTAGGGTTTTCAAAAAGGGTGCGTAATCTGAACTGCTGTTTGGTGCGTAAGCACAAACGACGTTCAGGACCAGTCCCCCCACCCAGAGGCGGAGGGAAGCTGACTCGCGTTCGGCCAAAGGGAAACCTTGGTCCACTATTTTTTGTATTCATAGAAATCTTTGAGCTGCTCTTTGACTGGTTCCTCACCTAGGACCTGTTAGTCATGGGAGATCCTACCAGGGGCATAGAATCCCCTGACAACATAGCTCCGAGGATCATTGGGACACGCAAACTCCTCCACCACGGTAAGGTAGCAGCTCAGAGAGGAGACTCTAGTCGTGTCTCTGGATTTTCATTCAGTCTTGATACTCTCATATTACCCCCTCTGAAATTTGTAGAATACTCCACAAGTCACATTGTACAGGAAGTTAAGTGATTCAGAAAGTAAGTTAACTCATTTATTTTTCTGTGAATTCGATATTTCAGTTATAACTGGGGTCTGGGATTTACAACCTTCCCACAGTCCTGATACCCATATATTTTTTACCAGTAGAGTGGAACAACAAGTAGCCTCTATATTCTGGCTATTATCATATAGATCTGATTTATGACACCAAAAGACGTCCACAGTTTGCGGATAAATAAATATTATCAAAATAGAATCAATCTTACGGAGATTCCCGTGCCATTTTGAGAGTTGATGAAGAAGCCAGTCATTTGACCACATGACGTAGAGTTAGGAACCAGAGATCAAAGATCGCCAACAACCAAAGATCCCTTCCCAATCAACGACAATGCTAATCAAGTAGACTTTGTGAGAGCCAACAACGATTACTTTGGGACAAATGAAGATCCTGGACATTGTATTTCTGAACACAAAGAGGATGAGCAGTAAGTTTTAGAAGCAGAGTGATTGATGCAGTTTCATTGTGACACTATAGCATCAACAGCATTGCTAGGTGCTAAACACACAAACGAACCATAACATACCACAATAAAACAAACACTTACTGTACAATCTCACTGGGATGCCAACCGACGAGATGCTCACGTAATTACGTTTAGATGAAGATTTAATCACAATCCTCACAAAGGGTTGAAAAAAGTTCCTGCAGGAAGCATCTTTTGGGGTCTATTTCACCATCTCGAGGGATGTGAAAGAGGAGCAGCCTGTCGGTCCAATGGCCACATTTTTCTACTAGCAGGTGAGAGATGCATGAATTATAATCTAGAATTTACTTTTAGCGAGTTAGAGACGAAGCAGAAGCTGCTGTCAGCTCAGTGTGTCAACAATAGCAGTCTAAGCTAACATTAGCTCACTGCTATCAACGCGCCGCTAAAATAGTCTTTCTGCGTTAGCGCTTAAATTAACAATATCACTCATATTTGATAAATGTTCAGGTCACGACATGTAAATTAAGTATTGTTGCCGGTTTCTGCATGTTTTTAGAGAATATAATGGGCGCAATGGAGGACCTTCAATCTGCTGACTCAAATGTTAGCTATTTATTTACAATTTTGAATGCATAAAACAAGCCAAGCATTTGTGTTGTTGTGTTACATAAAGATTGTGAATGATAAACAGCACATCTCTTTCCAATGTTTGCGTATTTCCAGTATGACTGATGTGATTATATTGTCAGGTTTGTCACTGACAGTTTAGTTATGTTTTGAGTTTTTCCTCTGTTTGTCTTTATTTCCTGTCGGCGCTCTTATTTTGGTTATTTCCTACTTGTCTCCCTGAGTACTGTGTCCCCCTCAGCTGTGGCTGATTGGCACCTGGCCACACCTGGTGTCAATCAGCCAGCTACTATTTAGACCTGCTTTTCCCTCCAGTCAGTGCTGGAGTATTGACAATGTTGCTAATGATTATCGAGGTCAGTGTCATTTATACTTGTCGATGTCATTTATTCTTGTCGTTGTAGCTCTGTCTACTTCTGTTCACTCTGCTCATGAGTTTTGTTTATTCGTGTCATAGTAAGTGTTTTTGTTTCTTGTCCATAGTTTAGCCTTTGTGCTAGTTTCTGTTCATAGCCAAGTTTGTTCTCAGCCTTGTGCGCGCCTTTTTTTTGTACCTTTTTGTTTGTTTCTTGTTATAGAGTTAAATTAAATCATGCTTTCCTGGACAAAGCCTGCCGTCTCTGCATCTTGGGGTTCGTCACCTACACCCCCTGACATGTATGGTCAGAGTGCAGAAGCGTTTTTCCAATGGTGTTAATCTCCGAAAATAGTCAACGGTTTTCGGAGCGGAATATTAAAAAAGTCTGACTGAACTTGTGGCTTTTTATGATGTTTAAGACTTAGACTTAGACAAACTTTAATGATCCACAAAGGAAATCTTTCCACATAGTAGCTCAGTTACAAAGGATGGTAAGTGTAAGGATGGAACGGATAATGCAGGTATAAACAATGTACCGTAGTAGCAATATAAAATATAACATATATGTCATATTTACATATTATATATACAATATATGATATATACTGATATGTTATATTATTATATTATATGATATTTTTATATAATATATACAATATATAACAATTACCATGAACGATATTACAGTATATGTAACAGTTGCAGCAGAAAATAGAGAGTAGATCCAGCAGAAAATATACATTACAAATAAAGAGAAGTAGCTAACAGAAACGGTCAGGTAATAGACAGATATCATCTATTGCTGTAATGTCGAGTGATTATACAGCTGGATGGAGTGCGGAATAAAGGAGTTCTTGAATCGAACACATGCTTTGCTGATTATAAATACAATTGGATATGGTTTAATGGATACAAATAAGCATATAAAGTCAACTTGTTTTTCCACTCTACTGGTATTTTAAATGTATACGTATTTTCTGGACGATAAGCCGATATTTTTTTCCAATGCTTTGAACCCTGCAGCCTATAAAACAGTGCAGCCCAATTTAAGGATTTTTCTTCACCAACGGCCAAAATGTTTTGTATTCAACAAATAGTTTTCATAATACACCGACGGAGACATTGAAAAAGTGTCTTATTGTTTGTGCTATGGCGCCATCTTTTGGACGAGTTTTCTCACAGCAGGTGGGGCAGGTTGAAAATGTATTTCCTGTTTCATGCTTTGAATCGTAAGTAAAACCGTCCATAGCGTTTCTGCTCAAAAGGATTCTTCATTCATTACTACAGGCAAGGTTTGTAAGTTTTACAATATAACTAAAACAATTCATACTGACTAAACCATACCATGTGTGATGTCTGTAGGAGTGTTTTCACGCATATTGGTACGTGCTATTGTAATGTAATCAAGCTAGCGTCGTTAGCATTAACAAAAATGCTAACACGTTTACAAGAGTCTGTGTTAGTATTATTGTTTCAGTTTTGTAAATTCACCAAAACGTCACCGTAGAGTTATTGAGTCTGTTTAGCTGATTGGAGAGCGAGCTTCCGCAGCTACTGTGTCCATGACGATTGGGGATTGAAATCGAAGATTGGTTCTTGTTCAGAACCGCTTCCCAGTGTATCAATTCTTTGGAATCGTTTGCCATTTTTTCAAACGATTCCCTTAACGTTTTTTCCGGGTGAGCATGACGTCATCAGGCAACGTGCGTAGTGACGTCAGCAGTCATCTGACGTAAATACAAGAGATACTAATATTGCCTATCATGTTAGCGCTATTACCTGTTCAATAAAAATGAATGCCTTCTCATTTACATGAGCATGAGGAGTCATATTCTGACTGGTTTGGAGGCGGGCAGTAATGGCTCCAGTTCACGTCTGCCGCAAGATTTCACCGCGGCAAGGAAGAGTACCACTCAGCCAGGAACGACGAATGTCACCGAGCAGTGACTAAGTTTGTGGTCAAAAGCTTGCAACAATTTGCCACATAGATGCTCCTTCGGTTGGTGAATGTTCAATTGTAGTCAGAGAAAAGTTGCATGATTTTCTTCAACCACATTTTCACTCAGTCATTATATTATACAGGTGGAACTCATAAAATTTGAATATGGTTGTGGGGAGGCGGGGCCGGCAGACCGACAGCGAGGCGTGCCCCGCCGGGGCCGACTCCGTGATGGCGGCGAGGAGGCGTGGCCAGCAGTCCGACAACGAGGCAGGGCACACCGGGGCCCGCTCCAAGATGGCGGCGAGGAGGCGTGGCCGGCAGTCCGACAGCGGGGCAGGGCACACCGGGGCCCGCTCCAAGATGGCGGCGAGGAGCCGTGGCCGGCGGAACCGCCTCCAAATGGACTGCAGGTGCGTGGATTGGGCAGCTGGGCACAATCAATTCATCTCCTTGAACTGTGTAAAAGGGGAACAGCCGTAAAAGTGAAGGGGAACGTGGCAGAAGGAGTTGGAGAGCCAGCAACGCATGCAGCGCGGAAGAGAGCGAGAGCAAGAGGCAGACGGAGACGACGCGGCCGGCTGAAAAGCGACCGGGAGAGCGAGCAGCGGATGCAGAGCGAAAGCGACCTGAGACTGAGGTTTTATTTGAAAAAATAAAATAAAGTCAACCATGCTCGAAGCAATGTCCTTCCTTGGTGGTCCAGAGAACCCGCACGACGGCTTGAGTCTTTCACAATGGTGTACAAGTGCATTCATGTCAGCAATTAACTTTAAATGTGAAACTAATAAGTGATATTAACTCATTACAAGTGAGATATGTCAAACCTTTATTTATTATCATTTTGATGATCATGATTTACAGTTTTGAAAACCCAACATTTTCTGAGATTCTCAATTTAAGGTTTTCAGAAGATGCAAGCCTTAATTATCAACATTATATCAAAATAAGGCTTTAAATATCTCATGTTGCAGGTTATGAGCCTATGTTATTTTTTCACCTTGTAAATCTAAACAAACCTTTGCGCGGTATATTTTCCGGACAGATGACAAAGATTCTTAAACGTTTTAAAAATGTTAAAATGTTACGGAATGTTACATTCTTGTGTACTTTCCACATTTGTTTTATTTTGTTAAATTCTACAGAATTGTTTTATTTATTTATTTTCAAAATAGTTTTTCTATGCTATGTGCCTCTTAATACCTCACCGCTGGCTTTGTAAGGTCATGTTATCTTGTTTGTTATCTTTTTTTTCCAAATAACTATCAATAGGAGAACCGATAAAGAATAGAATTGTTAATCCAAAATGGAATCAGAACCAGAAAAATCTATTCCTAAATCCCTAATGACGATGACTTGTGTTTTGTTTTACTGCCGTGTGACAAGCACCATTTGGAAACAATTAAGGTATGTAAATAAACATTAAGTCTTTCGTACCGGTATATATCTGTGGTTTATAGTCCGGTGCAGCTAATATATGTAAAAAATATTTATTTATTCTAAAATTAGTTGGGTGCGGCTTAAATACCGGTGCGCTCCATAGCCCGGAAAATACGGTATTTTTAAATGACTACACTGTGCTTCGTGTCAACAGACTATATGACTATAAATGTCATGTGGCAATATTTCATGTATATGTTAATTCTATGTCCCAAACTTACTCCTATTACGTTAACATTGTTACTCAAACAAGTCATTTTTGGATTAGAAGCCTTGAACACAAATGAAATAAGGTTGCCAGAGAGGGACCAATCATGAACATAGTATTTCAGTATGTGGACTATCAGGTTTAGAGAAAAGTTGAACTTTATTTATGGATTCATATACAGTATCTACGGATAATTTGAAACAAGTTAATGAAGCAAACATGTGAATAACACACTTTTCTGGGGTTAGAGTATGTATTCCCATGTATTTCAAGTGGGTTCGCCTAATAAAGAGGTATTTGGATGTTGTGTCTGGAGAGCGGTGCTGACACGATGACGCTATGAAAGTGAAAAGAGCAACTTGAACATCTTTTCTTTCCCTCACATTCTCAGTCATTGTCTGTGTGTCATTATGTCTCTCAGGGCCTGTCACTGTCCACCCACATGCTGTAAGTTTCACTGTCACCCCAAACTGCCAGGAGAAGTCCCCCTATCCTCCCATCATCCCATCCCCCTCTGCCCCTCCCTCAACAACACACACACACACACACACACACACACACACACACACACACACACACACACACACACACACACACACACACACACACACACACACACACACACACACTGACCATGTGGGAGATGACTGCCTGGTTGGCCAAAAGATTGTCTTTCTTCTCGTGGGTCCGTGGGTGGTTTGTGTTTTTCTTGGTAATTTGGTGTAGGTGGCTCCTTTCACTATGGAGGCTGACCATCGCAGCAGTGTTAGAAATTGGACACTCAAAACAAGTAAAAGAGAAGAACTATTCTAATTGTTTAGGTAAAATGTTGTTTGTCAGCTTGGAATTAAAGTGAAATGTGATTATGAAAACCATGTCTTTTTTACCGTTGTTATGGGGGCTTTTGTGTTTTGTTATTATAACAATGTTGTTTTTAATCCAACCAGAACAAAATTTTATTCTTCTATTCACTCCTCTCTTAAGACTATTCAGTATTGTTGACATTGTACAGCAATGTAATGCTATGGCATCAGCGTTACGTCAGCAGCTCTGCTATAAATGTATTAAAATATATTTCATCCTTGTTTTTTTATTTGTAAGAATTTGTAATTGTACTGTCATCATTAACAATGCAACTCTTACTCCATTTATCATGCTATCATGATTATTTTTCCTTTTGCACACTATGCCTGCATCAGGCCCGGCCCTAACCAATCTGGCGCCCTAGGCAAGATTTTAGGTGGCGCCCCCCCACATCGGCAGTGAAGTGTATATACTCACAAGAACCCGAATAGCTTTGTCTTTGACCTTTTTTTTTTACTTACAACTATACCTAATATATAAAGGGGTGGAAAAGTGACTATTACCTGCAGGGCAAACATTAGCTAACCAGAAGGCAATAATGTAAACAAAAACACCTGCTTAAAAGATCTAATACAAATGTCCCTGAGGAATGTAAGGTGGGAGTACTGTAATTACCTAACGTTACATTATTATTTTCCATAACAATTTAGCCCCCTCCACAATATTAACCCGACGTTAAAACAGAACTAGCTATTTATTGATTAGCAATTGCCGAATCAGATTGTCCATAACGAACACCATGTTCAAACATAAGGGTGTCCATATGTGCACTTGGCACCAGGACACCCTAGGCCGCAGTTCCATGATCGACTTTGTAGTTGTGTCATCGGATTTGCGGCCTCATGTTTTGGACACTCGGGTGAAGAGAGGGGCGGAGCTTTCCACCGATCACCACCTGGTGGTGAGTTGGCTGCGATGGTGGGGGAGGATGCCGGACAGACCTGGCAGGCCCAAACGCATTGTGAGGGTTTGCTGGGAACGTCTGGCAGAGTCTCCTGTCAGAGAGAGTTTCAATTCCCACCTCCGGAAGAACTTTGAACATGTCACGAGGGAGGTGCTGGACATTGAGTCCGAATGGACCATGTTCCGCGCCTCTATTGTCGAGGCGGCTGATTGGAGCTGTGGCCGCAAGGTAGTTGGTGCTTGTCGTGGCGGTAATCCTAGAACCCGTTGGTGGACACCGGCGGTGAGGGATGCCGTCAAGCTGAAGAAGGAGTCCTATCGGGTTCTTTTGGCTCATAGGACTCCTGAGGCAGCGGACAAGTACCGACAGGCCAAGCGGTGTGCAGCTTCAGCGGTCGCAGAGGCAAAAACTCGGACATGGGAGGAGTTCGGTGAGGCCATGGAAAACGACTTCCGGACGGCTTCGAAGTAATTCTGGACCACCATCCGCCGCCTCAGGAAGGGGAAGCAGTGCACTATCAACACCGTGTATGGCGAGGATGGTGTTCTGCTGACCTCGACTGCGGATGTTGTGGATCGGTGGAGGGAATACTTCGAAGACCTCCTCAATCCCACCAACACGTCTTCCTATGAGGAAGCAGTGCCTGGGGAGTCTGTGGTGGGTTCTCCTATTTCTGGGGCTGAGGTTGCTGAGGTAGTTAAAAAGCTCCTCGGTGGCAAGGCCCCGGGGGTAGATGAGATCCGCCCGGAGTTCCTTAAGGCTCTGGATGCTGTGGGGCTGTCTTGGTTGACAAGACTCTGCAGCATCGCGTGGACATCGGGGGCGGTGCCACTGGATTGGCAGACCGGGGTGGTGGTTCCTCTCTTTAAGAAGGGGAACCGGAGGGTGTGTTCTAACTATCGTGGGATCACACTCCTCAGCCTTCCCGGTAAGGTCTATTCAGGTGTACTGGAGAGGAGGCTACGCCGGATAGTCGAACCTCGGATTCAGGAGGAACAGTGTGGTTTTCGTCCTGGTCGTGGAACTGTGGACCAGCTCTATACTCTCCGCAGGGTCCTTGAGGGTGCATGGGAGTTTGCCCAACCAGTCTACATGTGTTTTGTAGACTTGGAGAAGGCATTCGACCGTGTCCCTCGGGAAGTCCTGTGGGGAGTGCTCAGAGAGTACGGGGTATCGGACTGTCTGATTGTGGCAGTCCGCTCCCTGTATGATCAGTGCCAGAGCCTGGTCCGCATTGCCGGTAGTAAGTCGGACACGTTTCCAGTGAGGGTTGGACTCCGCCAAGGCTGCCCTTTGTCACCGATTCTGTTCATAACTTTTATGGACAGAATTTCTAGGCGCAGTCAAGGCGTTGAGGGGATCTGGTTTGGTGGCTGCAGGATTAGGTCTCTGCTTTTTGCAGATGATGTGGTCCTGATGGCTTCATCTGGCCAGGATCTTCAGCTCTCACTGGATCGGTTCGCAGCTGAGTGTGAAGCGACTGGGATGAGAATCAGCACCTCCAAGTCCGAGTCCATGGTTCTCGCCCGGAAAAGGGTGGAGTGCCATCTCCGGGTTGGGGAGGAGATCTTGCCCCAAGTGGAGGAGTTCAACTACCTCGGAGTCTTGTTCACGAGTGAGGGAAGAGTGGATCGTGAGATCGACAGGCGGATCGGTGCGGCGTCTTCAGTAATGCGGACGCTGTATCGATCCGTTGTGGTGAAGAAGGAGCTGAGCCGGAAGGCAAAGCTCTCAATTTACCGGTCGATCTACGTTCCCATCCTCACCTATGGTCATGAGCTTTGGGTTATGACCGAAAGGACAAGATCACGGGTACAAGCGGCCGAAATGAGTTTCCTCCGCCGGGTGGCGGGGCTCTCCCTTAGAGATAGGGTGAGAAGCTCTGCCATCCGGGAGGAGCTCAAAGTAAAGCCGCTGCTCCTCCACATCGAGAGGAGCCAGATGAGGTGGTTCGGGCATCTGGTTAGGATGCCACCCGAACGCCTCCCTAGGGAGGTGTTTAGGGCACGTCCGACCGGTAGGAGGCCGCGGGGAAGACCCAGGACACGTTGGGAAGACTATGTCTCTCGGCTGGCCTGGGAACGCCTCGGGGTCCCACAGGAAGAGCTGGACGAAGTGGCTGGGGAGAGGGAAGTCTGGGCTTCCCTGCTTAGGCTGCTGCCCCCGCGACCCGACCTCGGATAAGCGGAAGAAGATGGATGGATGGATGGATGGATGGATGGATGGATGCAATTGCCGAATCATGTAACATTAGCTTAATGCTAAAAAGCCAGGTTATTATCACATTCTGTAACAGACAAATAATTTCATGTAGGCTAACGTTACCTACCTGCTACCTCTGTCTTTTCTCGTTTCTCCTCTTCTTTTCTCTTTTTTCTTCCCTGGGCACCTGACAGTTTGGGCCGTTTTGACATCTTGTGTTGATTTTTTGATGTGGTGACGTCCAAAAAGAGTCATGATACGGGAAGGGAGGGGGCGCACCGTGCGGGGGGAGGAGGGGGGGCGTAATGTTGTAACAAATAATATTTCTATTAAATAGGCTTTACTTTGCATTTTAATTAACGTGAGATTATTTTTTTGTATTTAGAAATAATAGTAACAACTTTTTTTTTTCTTTTTTTTTTCTCCAACATTTGTGGCACTGGCATGGCGCCCCCTGATGGACGGCACCCTTAGCATTTGCCTATACGGCCTATGCCACGGGCCGGCCCTGGCCTGCACCCCCCTTCCCCCATCTTGCAACACTGTCTTTCCACTAAGACAGGGTTATCCTAACTTTTTCTCAAAAGGACACTGCACGCACACTGAACAATACAAAGATGCGGGTGATATTTTAATATTTTTAATTCTCATTATTTAAAAAGAAAAAACGCATTTAGATATGCTTACAAGTTCTTTACAAGGTGGGTCAAATGTAGTACACTCTTTTTAAAATGTACTTATTAAAACTACTCGAAAAAACAAATGTGCCACTTGCATATTGAACATTTTTATTCTGTTATTTTCTATTTGATTTATGGCTATTATTACTACTATCATTCTTTCAATTTTAGGTTCTCATTTACCTATTGATTTTTTGTATTTTATGTATATATGTATGTATATACACAGCCATGCACCACTGACAATAAAAAGTAATTGCATGGCACTGAAGATTGAGAAACATGCCACTTTTGAATATATATATATATATATATATATATATATATATATATATATATATATATATATATATATATATATATATATATATATATATACTTTTTAGGTGTACAAATAAGTATGTAATCCAATCTAAATTATATATATATATATATATATATATATATATATATATATATATATATATACATACTCAGAAGTGGCATGTTTCTCAATCTTCAGTGCCATGCCATGTCTTTATATTGTCAGTGGTGCATGGGTGTGCGTGCATTTTTTGTTTGTTTGTTTTTGTTCCCTGTTTAAGTGTTTCCATTTGATTTCTTAGCAGTGAAAATATGTTCATTTTAAAAGTGTACACCTACTTTCGGCCCACTCAAAAGAAAAAAACACTTCTATCACAGATGTGGTACGCGGGCTTCATCTAGTCTTACGCCAAAGTACCACTTGATTCAAGTACGGTGTTGCATTTTCCTATATTCAAACAGTGTTACTGTTCAAATTGTGTGTAATGGCCAAACATTATAAATACACTTGTGAGTCGAAACATTTGCTTTGTTTTTAATGAATACAAAGGCCCATTACACTACTGTATTTTAATGTTGGTCATTACGGTGGTACTTGAAAAGCCAAGTTTTTTCTGAGGTGGTAATTGGTGAAAAAAGATTGAAACCCCTGCTATAGGTGACAAAGTGTATTATTATTAATATTATTCATTGCTTTTTTACATTGTCAAAAGAAACCTTCAAAATCAAATAAAATTAAAACGAAGACACAACACAAGCAGATGGTACTCTAGATAGATATATAGGTAGTACTTTATTGATTCCTTCAGGAGAGTTCCCTCAGGAAAATTAAAACTAAATCTAAAAAATAAAAAATAAATCTAAAATTTAAAAAATCTAAGTGGTGACACGTCCCAAGAGACCCAATCCAAAGTGCTTTTACCCGCTAAACAGGTTGAAATCAGGTGAAAATCTTATCTGGTGAACAAAAATGTCAAAAAAGCAGAGTAAAACAAACTGGGTGCCTGTAGTCCACGATCCACGTTCAAGTCCTGTGTGAACAACGAAAAATTGCAATTGTCGGAGAGGTGCTGGTTTACTTCCAGACAACTACAAAAGTACCCTTGGGCAAGGCCCCAAATCTCATTGGTCTCAGTTTAGAGAGGCAATAACTGTACTTGGGTGTGGTGTGGCTCACTGTATTTAGAGCACAGTGGAAATGTAATTTCCCTTTGAGGGTTTATAATCAGTATAATGATACTCTGAAGACTGAGTCAGCCATAATAAAACATATAAAACAACACAAGCAACTTTAATCAATTGCAAACAAAATTACCTAAAGTACCCGAAATGTGTGCCTTTTAAAACAATCAATACAAAAAAGCTTACATCTTTTCACCCTGACAACTAATAATAAGATAACAAATACCCAGGCCCTAAACCAGAAACTATAGTATGTGTTGATATCTCTTCCTCAGTAATGTTGAATTTGTCACATGAGAAGAAACCATTCTGTTGTGTTGTTTATGAATCTTTTTGTTTAATACAAATGTGCGTGGGCAATGCTGGGCATCATGACAGGATCTTTTTTTTTTTTTAACATGTTAAACAGCATTCACTTAAGATCATATTTGAGGTCTGTTCTAAAGTGTGTAATATATGTTACATAAACTAATTACAAACTTGATACAGTCACTATTTTATTCAGATTAAAAAATATATTTATTTTAAATTGGAAAATGTTTAATTCAATCCAGTCCAAATTTATTTGTTGAGCCTTTCAAAGAAATAACCGATGGACCAAAGTGCTGTACAAAACAATGAATGAATAAAATAAACTAACAAAAACAATAAGATCTAAAAAAGTAGTCTAAAATAAAATTGAAATATAAACATTTGTATAAAAAGTGGCCACAAGCAAGAAATTATAAAGACTTAGCTTTTTTTTTTTTTAAGATTTGTAATATTTTTTTTAACGTTTAAGAATTGTTAAAAATAAAAATCGTGGTTCATTTGAAAATCGATTTTTTTGACAGCCTTAGAAATGATGTCCTCACAGAATAAGGACAATTTGAAAATTGTTACAAAAACTATGAGCTTCTTTTTACCTCCTCCCAAATTTAATTTGCCCAAAAAGTGATGGCTGTTTTTTTCTTTATGTATTATTATTTTTGGAAAGACGGGTTCTTCTGCAGCTTGTCTGACTCTGATGTATCACAAGGGAGCAGCTAAAGAGCAGAAGGTCAGAATTAATTGGTTTCCACTCATTAAAGTGATCCCGTGTCTCAGTCATTAGACAGAGCCAGGCTCCATCATTGACATTTGACTTGTGTACCATCATCATCACAACCATTAATGCTAATGTCCTGGAACATGCTTTCTAATACAGTATAGTCATCATTAGCTGAGGGAAGACCAGCTAATATTTATCTGTTGCACACAAACAGACACAACAAAACATCTGTATCTTTTATGCTTGCTTTTTTTGCTGCTAACTTATGTTAAGACACTTCAATATTTTTGATCTATTCTCAGTAGGTGTTGATGTGAGAATCTGACTGCAAATGATGTACACTAATGCTGCCTTCAGCCGCAGCAAAGACCAAAAGAGGCTACAACCTTTTCACACGCATGTTATGTGCACGCTTCACTTCACACTGCGTTCAAAGGATTCAAAGAGTGGGAAAAAGTGATGCTGTAAATGTATAAGATGTACAACAGTACAAAGGCAACAAAGCCTGGTGGAAGATGTTTTATTGTTAGTCCTATGTGTTCCAATAATCATGTAAAGAGATTAATGGGAATTATCCCCGTGCTTGCATGTTTTTTGCCCCAGATACTTGTGCTTACTCCCACACACAAACACTTGGCGAGGAAACAATCATTCAAACTGCCTCAAGTTAATGTTGCAATTTTCAATTACAGTAAAGCAAGTATGCCTGATAGAAAATTCTCGACCGTAAAGTACGGTTCCACTTTTCAAAATGTGCTAATTTACATTTGCTTTAAGATAGACATGCTACTGATTAGCATTACCAATTTTACATGGCGATTCCAATAACCTCAACAACCTCCAAATTTGGTAATGAAAACTACAACCTCAGAGACAAATGTAACTTAAAACATTTGCATGCACATACAACATTTAAGACCATTAGCATATCAGTATGTGGAATAAAATTATGGAATGGGTCAAGCAAAGAAGTCAAACAATGTACTAATATGATCCAGTTCAAGAGGCTATTCAAACTACAAGTGTTTGCAAAGTACAAGGTCGAATAATCATGATAAATGTCCTGAACTTATTGAAAATGAGATAATCTTAGTCATCTCATTAAGTGAATCATAACTGACTTAACTATTAATGAAGAGGACTGTTGTAAATTGTGTTACAAATGACAAAATTCGGTCATGTTGTAAAGAGAAATGAAAAATATGTGATTTATCATAGTGAAACTGTTTACATATTCACAATAAACTTCAACCAACCAACCAACCAGCCAACAACTAAGATGCACGTTACAATCAAATAGCTGGTGTGTAATAAGTACAATACTTAAGTTATAAACACTTTGTAGGGCACAACAAAAGACTATATTTAGCTGAATGGCAAAGACTAGACAACACACTGTAGACCAGACCTGGGCATATATTTTGACTCGAGGGCCACCTTGCTAGAAAAAAATGTGTCTGGGGGCCGGTGTGTATATATATGTATATATATATATATATATATATATATATATATATATATATATATATATATATATATATATATATATATATATATATATATATTTATATATATATATATATATATATATATATATATATATATATATATATATATATATATATATATATATATTTGTTATACACACAAACCGGCCCCCAGACACATTTTTTCTGGCAAGATGGCCCTCGAGTCAAAATATACGCCCAGGTATATATATATATATATATATATATATATATATATACCTATATATATATATATATATATATATATATATATATATATATATATATATATATATATATACAGTCGCGATCAAAAGTTTGCATACACTTGTAAAGAACATAATGTCATGGCTGTCTTGAGTTTCCAATACTTTCTACAACTCTTATTTTTTTGTGATAGAGTGATTGGAGCACATACTTGTTGGTCACAACACATACTTGTTGGTCACAATTGTGGTAGAGTGATTGGAGCACATACTTGTTGGTCATAAAAACATTCATGAAGTTTGGTTCTTTTATGCATTTATTATGGGTCTACTGAAAATGTGACCAAATCTGCTGGGTCAAAAGTATACATACAGCAATGTTAATATTTGGTTGCATGTCCCTTGGCAAGTTTCACTGCAATAAGACGCTTTTGGTAGCCATCCACAAGCTTCTGGTTGAATTTTTGACTACTTCTCTTGACAAAATTGGTGCAGTTCAGCTATATTTTTTGGTTTTCTGACATGGACTTGTTTCTTCAGCATTGTCCACACGTTTAAGTCAGGACTTTGGGAAGGCCATTCTAATATCTTATTTCTAGCCTGATTTAGCCATTTCTTTACCACTTTTGACATGTGTTTGGGGTCATTGTCCTGTTGGAACAACCAACTGCACCCAAGACTCAACCTACAGGCTGATGATTTTAGGTTGTCCTGAAGAATTTAAGAGCTGCTCCCTTTTGGGTGTGTATGTACATACACATATACAAAAAATACAAATAATACCTCAATAGGTAAATGAGAACCTAAAATTGAAAGAATGATAGTAATAATAATAGCAATAAATAAAATAGAAAACAACAGAATAAAAAGACAACACACTGTAGACCAGACCTGGGCATACATTTTGACTCGGGGGCCACCTTGCAAGAAAAAAATGTGTCTGGGCGCGTGGATTATGAATTTCTTTTATTACAGTGTCCTGCAAAACAGTGCAAATTGTGAGACTGTGAGTCCACTTGGGTCACGGAATTGTCCCTTGGAAAGCTTCACAGTTCTGATGTTTTACATAATAAAACTACAGTTTTATTTTACAAACAAAGTGTTACATTTGGATGTGATTGTATAGTGTTTAAAATAAATCTTCATACTAATTATCATATTCACATCCAGTAGTTGGTTTCACATGTACTGACATTGGCATAATTAAATCTGCAATAATTGTTTTTTTTAATATGCAAAATACACATAAAAATACAGTCACAACATTTTACAGGATGTCCCTGAATGCACCTCACATATCCAAAATGGCTGCTTCAAACCATGCAGTTGATAACCCAGGCTGCGGCCTAAACAAGCTAACATTAGGGCTGGGAGATGTACCGAGTTTGTAAGATATATCGATGCATTTCCAAACAAGATATGAATTAAGAAAATATCTTAATATCGATATAATTTATTTCACGTTAAAATGACCAAGCGTCACTTATTTGTTGTGTTTTTTTTCTTTGATTCTCCCCCGCTTTTCAACACTCCATGGGCTACTAAACCCCTCGCCTTCCTCCTTCCAAGACGTGTTTGCTCTCTCCCACCAACTGCACTGACCCACAACAACAACACACAAGCAAATACAGAGTCTGACTGTGCCACCAGCGACCCGTGTGCCAGTGACCAACTAGTAGGGTGACCAGGTGTCCGGATTTAGGCCGGACAGTCCGGATTTTTAATGCCCTGTCCGGCGTCCGGCGCAGCATCAAGCCGGACACGTATTTGTCCTCCTTTTTGAGGCACTAGGCTTGAAGAGCGGAGTTTTTTCATCTTTGCTGGGCTGCAGCGCAATAGCCAGTCAAAGACCGTAAAAAATGCCCCAACGCAGTAACATATCAAATGATTGGCTAAGAGCGGTGTCGGATACAAATCTGCTTATCTTTGGTTAAAAAAGTAAACAAGGGTCCATGCATCATGCCAAAACGCAAGACCTCGTTTGATTCTGAATGGATAAAAGAGCACGAATTTATAACGAAAAGCAGTCGAGACTCATTCCATGGCTTCTGCACACTTTGTCGATGTGATGTCGACGTAAGTAGTCAGGGGAAAGCTGCAATTGAACGGCATGCGGGTACGGATAAACATAAAAGTAATAAACGTGCGGCAGGTACCTCTTCAATGAGGACATTTTTTCGTGAAGTTTCGTCGCCCCTGGATGACAAGATAACCGCTGCAGAGCTGTGCAAGGTGTACCATGCTGTAAAGCGGTGGTTCTCAAATGGGGGTACGCGTATCCCTGGGGGTATGTAATGTAATGTAAGTTCATAAACTGAACATCAAATCAAGTAGGCTATTCCATTCATTACCATAAATCCAGAGTTTCGCCCATGCCATGATGGTTTGACCCTCACTAAAATGTCTGTCAAAAAGAACTGTGAAAAGAAATGCAACAATGCAATATTCAGTGTTGACAGCTAGATTTTTTGTGGACATGTTCCATAAATATTGATGTTAAAGATTTCTTTTTTTGTGAAGAAATGTTTAGAATTAAGTTCCTGAATCCAGATGGATCTCTATTACAACCCCCAAAGAGGGCACTTTAAGTTGATGATTACTTCTATGTGTAGACATCTTTATTTATAATTGAATCGCTTGTTTATTTTTCAACAAGTTTTTAGTTATTTTATATATTTTTTTCCAAATAGTTCAAGAAAGACCACTACAAATGAGCAATATTTTGCACTGTTATACAATTTAATAAATCAGAAACTGATGACGTAGTGCTGTATTTTACTTCTTTATCTCTTTTTTTCAACCAAAAATGCTTTTCTCTGATTAGGGGGTACTTGAATTAAAAAGATGTTCACAGGGGGTACATCACTGAAAAAAGGTTGAGAACCACTGCTGTAAAGCATCACCAGCCCTACAGAAGTTTAGACTGCGTCATGAAAGTGGACCGGGAGATTTTCAGTGACTAGCCCA
Organism: Nerophis lumbriciformis; assembly: GCF_033978685.3. Taxonomy (NCBI): domain Eukaryota; kingdom Metazoa; phylum Chordata; class Actinopteri; order Syngnathiformes; family Syngnathidae; genus Nerophis; species Nerophis lumbriciformis. The sequence goes on along the minus strand of NC_084558.2, from coordinate 19,562,045 downwards.
CAGCTAAAGGGATGGCCTGTGGCCGAACAAAAGCCAAGGCATTGTGCGAGAACGTCATCACTCACTATTCGGTACAGGAACATACCGACTACATAAAAGAAAACAACCTACCCTTTTCCGTGGCAACCGACGCCTCAAATAAAGCAACAAACAAGTGTTTTCCCATTGTGGTAAGGTATTTTCACTTTGATGAAGGCATCCAACATGTCCTGTTGGATTTTTATAGTGACAGCAACGAAACGTCAGAAGCCATAACAAACCAGCTGCTGGCAAAACTTGAGATGTCTGGCTTAGAGGTGAAAAACATGTCTGCATATGCAGCAGACAATGCCAGTGTCAATTGTGGCAAACACAACAGTGTGTATCAGAAGCTGAAACTGAGCCAAAAAGATGTGCTCCCTGCAAACTGTTTGGCCCATATTCTGCATAACGCAACCAGATATGCAGCAAGCAGCCTTGATGTTGATGTGGACAATTTTTTGTGTCATTTAAAAAAAAAAAGATGTATGTTAACTACATTTAAGTCCACACATGTTATGCTTTGTGGCACTCTGCACTTGAAAAGATTCATCTCAGTGGTCACTTTTTGAACACCACAATGTATTGAATAAATACAAATACTGTTAACAAACACTTGACTTTAATATTTTTTCCTATTCAGCCACACAAACATCATCTTTAAACCACTCAAAATTGTACTATAAATAAGAGTATACCAGAGTCCTATGTACACCATAGTAATTTATTGATATGCCGCATAATGTCCTCCTTTTTGGTGTCATGGAAATGGTCACCCTACCAACTAGTAAGTAAAACGTGAACTTTTGCATGCCTGCTAACAACTACGGTTTTCCCGTAATGAGTACGGTTTTTGATAATTCATTCCGGTTTACAGATGCAGTGGTAAAAACTACGGTTTTCCATAGCTTTGCTACGTAGCTTAACTACCGTATTTCCTTGAATTGCCGCCGGGTATATATTATCCGCATGCCTCGTTTTACCGCCGAGTCAAACTCGTTTCGCAAAATAATTACCGTATGCTTAGAATTAGCGCATGCTTAGAATTACTGCCGGGTCAAACTTGTTTAGCAAAATAATTAGCGCATGTCTTGTTTTACCGCCGTGTCAAACTCGTTTCGCAGAATAATTAGCATATGCCTCGTTTTACCGCCAGGTCAAACTCATCACGTCACGAGTGACACTTCACCTTTCAAGGCATAATTTTCCAAAATGGAGGAGGCTAATTTCAATAAATTAAAATCGCATAAAGGGAAGAAGATAAAGAGCTATTCAGTAGGATTTAAGGTCCAAGCTATTGAATATGCTTGGACCCCGTGTGGGGTGTGGTCTCTCGCTGGCTTGGGGTCTGGCTGTCCTCTGCCGGGTGCGTCTGTCTGCGGCCTGCTGCTGGCCCTTGTGGGCGGTACGGTGGGCCGGGCTCTGGGGTTCCTGTCGCTGGCCGGCTTGGCTGCGTGGGGGCGGTGGTCCCTGGTTCCCTGGGCACCACGCCTACTGTTTGTGGGTTGGGCTCTCGGGGGTGATGGGGCCGTGCTCTGGCTCCCACGCACTCTGGGAGTCGAATATATTGTACATACAAATTCACATATGCTCACATACGTACATAGCAGAGGTGGGACCAAGTCATTGTTTTGCAAGTCACAAGTAAGTCTTAAGTCTTTGCCCTCAAGTCCGAGTCAAGTCCCGAGTCAAGACAGGCAAGTCCCGAGTCAAGTCCAAAGTCAAGACTGGAAAGTCTCAAGTCAAGTCCTAAGTCCTGCATTTTGAGTTTCGAGTCCTTTCAAGTCCTTTTAACCACAGACTAATATATTAACACAGATTGTGTATGCTTTTCAAACGCTGTATTTATTTATTAAAACAAGTGCATTTTAAATTGCAGGAAAGAAAATTGTGCTGACATTGCACTTTATAATAGCACTATTAAACAGTCATTTTAAACATTAACTCATTCCTTTACAGAACAAACACATTGAAAAATAAAGTGCAAATGTACTTATTTGTACAAAAGTGTTAACATTGAAAAAACATGACATATACGTGAACATAACAAAAAAGTTGTACTTTTTATATGTCAGGGCCCTATGCTGCATTGCATTTGCAAAAGACCAAATTAGCCAAGAGTCTGTCAGTCATTTGTGCACGATGGGGGCGTAGTATGATGCCACCATGGCTGAAAACTCGCTCCACTGGAGCACTGGAGGCAGGCACTGCCAAGACTCTCATGGCCACTCGGAACAGTGAAGGAAGAGTCTTCATGTTCAATGCCCAGAACAAAAGGGGGGAGAGAGTTGTTTTGGGTTGGTGCACTACTTGTAAGTGTATCTTGTGTTTTTTACGTTGATTTAATTAAAAAAAGAAAAAATATATATATTTCTTGTGCGGCCCGATACCAATCGATCCACGGACCAGTACCGGGCCGCGGCCCGGTGGTTGGGGACCACTGAGGTGAACAACCAACAGTATGTCAGAAAGCTAGCTAAAACGGTACACATATTCATAATATAGTATACATTTTAACTGACCTTTATTTGACTATTTTTGTCTTTTTTTAGGTGGCTAAAATACGCGGTGCTGCTGACCGCCGTCTAACGTTACGTGTGATATATTGACTAATGTAACCCTGCTTAAAAAAAATCACTGAACAAAAAGTATGAATAAGGTAGTGAACTGCAACAGATTCCCATGTTTGCAATAACGTTAGCAGTGAGTTTACAGCCTCACTGATTTAACTACATAGCAAATAAAAGTCACGTTACTTAGCCAATAAACGTTATCTTACATTCAAAACTTACCGTTCTTTGTGCAACTTCAAATGCCGGACGAAGTTGGAAGTTGTTGCCTCTCCATCAGTAATTTTCGAACCGCATGTGTTGCATACTGCAAACCGTTTTGTGTTGACCACCTCGTAATTTTTATACCCAAACGAAATTATTTTAGGTATCATTTTTTGTTCACTGGCTTGTGGTTTGGACATGTCTTCTTTGTTGGTTGTTCTGCAATTTGATTGGATGAATGCTGTGTGATGAAAACAAAGTAGATCTAATTTGATTGGCTGTTGTACTGAGACCACACCAGCTGACACACGCAACGCTGATAGACAAGTACACAATGAAAAATGCGGAGCGCTCCCAAATAACTTTTTCATCTTTGGGTTTTGGGGAAAGTAGCAAGTCATGTCAAGTCATGTCAATTCAAAAGGCTCAAGTCCAAGTGAAGTCACAAGTCATTGATGTTAAAGTCTAAGTCGAGTTGCAAGTCTTTTTACATTTTGTCAAGTCGAGTCTAAAGTCATCAAATTCATGACTCGAGTCTGACTCGAGTCCAAGTCATGTGACTCGAGTCCACACCTCTGGTACATAGGTACCTACGCTCCCACATACATACACAAATACAGTACATATTTACATACCTAAAGTTCGTACATCCACACGCACATTCAATATACAAACATACACATACACATACACATACTGTACATATACACTTACTGTACAAACACATATACACACTCTGTACATATACATTCACTGTACAAACACATATACACATTCTGTACATATACATTCATTGTACAAACACATATACACATTCTGTACATATACAAGTACATATGCATACTTACACTCATGCACATAATCACGTTTCATCAAACATATATTAACATTGTTGCCCTAGGGTAAACTGGGTGTAACACATGGCACACTGACAAAGCTTAACCTACTGTTACTATAACAATCTACAAGGTTAATGTAGGTTGCTTCTCTTTCTCCCCCTCCATTTTTCTGCATTCTTTCGTATCTCAAGTTATCATTACGTATATGTATTGTTGCATTTAAACAACTGTATTGTTGATAATAAAGGTAAATTATTGGTATTGTTCATTATCAATAGCGCTATTTCTATTGGTATTTGTATTGATCCATTTGTAGTGTAATAATGCTCATTGTCATTTCTGTATTATTTTTTATTTTTCGCTAACTGCTTATTTGCTATTATTTTTACCATCATATTTGTACATGTCGTATTTGCTGATGTTGCTCTATTGTTGTTGTTGTTGTTGTTTGCTGTTGTTGTTTTTGTCTCTCTGTCTAATCCCCCTCTTGTCCCCACAATTTCCCCCTGTCTTCTTTTGTTTCTCTTTCTATCCCCTCCTGCTCCGGCCCGGCTGCACTAAATGATAATATAAATACATTTAATAAAGTCAAATACAAATAAGGCAACAAGAGAAGTATCCTACACTTCTCTTTTGTAAAGTAAATCTGAACAGCCGACATGGGCATCTACATCAACTATATGATTTGCCTGAGAAGCTGGACAGGACACAAAAAAAAAGAAAAAAAAAAAGGAATATGCTAAAAAGAACAGTAAAAATGTTTTATTAATATAGCTGCGTGTGTCAAATATGAGTCATTAAATGACTCCCGCCTCATGGTGGTAGAGGCCGCTAGTGATCCCAGGAATCATTCTTGCGACTACTCGGCTGCAGAAGAAGTGACAACAACAGTTTTCTAAACTGGACTTTCAATCGAAGCAGGAGGTAATAATTAAAGGAAGATCTCCATCGAGACAGAGAGACTTTTAAAACTGAAGAAAAATAAGGAAGACTTCTATAAACAAGTTATCGATGCTTTTGTTCAGAAGGAGCGGCGCATGGACTTCATTTATAAGTAAAGGTAAGACCATAATAACGTTTTATTTATTAAATGTGCTTTTCATGATGGTATCCTTACATCACACTCAAATTTATAAGAGCAGGCCTAAATTTACCGCATGCCTTTGGTAAGCGCCGGAGTGAGAAGAGGTTTTAAATTAATTACCGCCCCGGCGCTAATTCAAGGAAATACGGTACATTTCCCAGTCGGTTGGCAGTAGCTTCGCTATTTTTTAAACAAGTAGCGATTTCCATAGCTTAGCTATTTTTAGATCCATGTAGCGGCTAGCTAAGCTACATGCTGCAAAAGAAGAGAGAGGGAGAAGAGAAAGAGAGAAGTGGGCTTGTGCAACTTCACGGGCAGGGGACAACATATACGGGAAACATTAATGATTGGTTGGTTTACGTATAAGAACATCCATGATTGGGTGGTTGGTTTACTATGATGAGTCACGATTGGTTAAGATTGGGGCAAAATATTAGGGACAGGCCTATAAGAGGCAAGATAGGGCGGGTCATCGAACCAGGAATTAAATCACAACAGACATCCCAAATGAAGACGAGAGAGAAGAGGAAATTTGCAAGCGGCCGATTTATATATTAAAAAAAAAGTGGAAGATGGCAGAGGGATTCTCTTCCTTAGATTTTTCTTTTAGCAATGTAGACGACGTCCAGGAAACCCACAATGTGTCTCCTTGGCCACAATTGGACATATGTATGCGTCTGGATAAAACAACGCCCAAAACATTCATTTTAGTTGTTTACTTTGTAAGCCCACATTTAAGAACACACAAATTGGCCCTAGTGTGTGAAGGTGAGTGTGAATGTTATCCGTCTATCTGTGTTGGCCCTGCGATGAGGTGGCGACTTGTCCAGGGTGTACGCCGCCTTCCACACGAATGCAGCTGAGATAGGCTCCAGCACCCCCTGTGACCCCGAAAGGGACAAGTGGTAGAAAGTGGATGGATAGATGGATGATTGTGGCAGACATGAGATGACTTTTGCTACAGTATAGCCTGTATCTCATTTTCATTTGTCACAGTCCGGGCGCATGCCAATGCGCACTCATCTGTGCGCTCTGATGAGAGCACCTCCAAGAGCGTACTTCCAGGAGCGTGCCAGGCGTGTGTCAGTCTTGCTGCAGCCGGCAGCTGCAATCAATCACCTGCAATCCGTGCACCTGTGGTTCATGAGAGGTCCTGCCTTCATAAGCCTGCTCAACCTGCTATCCGGCGCCAGAACGTAACCATCCGTTTGTGTACAATAAGCCGACTAACCCTGCTATACGCTATTTGTTTTTTTGCCCGTGTTATTGATTGTCTCGTGTCCTCCTTGTCGCTCCAACTGCAGACCTCCGTTCCCGCATTGACGTGCTGTGTGTCTCGTCATTCCTTGTTCCTCTGCTTCCCGGACTGCCTCTTAGGTCCCGACCTCCCGCTTGGACACGGACCTCCTACGCCCCTGACTTCCTGCTTGCCTCACGGACATTCGAGTCTGCCTTTCCCCTCCACGACTTCCGCCTCTCGCTCAACACTCCCGGTAACACACAACAGTTAATCTCGTCACATTCCATTTCCCTTGGTTTATTATATTATTATTTGTTATTTATATATATATATATATATATATATATATATATATATATATATATATATATATATATATATATATATATATATATTATACATATTGTATGTACCGTATTTTCCGCACTATAAGGCGCACCGGATTATTAGCCGCACCTTCTATGAATTACATATTTCATAATTTTGTCCACCAATAAGCCGCCCCGGACTAAAAGCCGCGCCTACGCTGCGCTAAAGTGAATGTCAAAAAAACGCTGCGCTAAAGTGAATGTCAAAAAAACAGTCAGATAGTTCAGTCAAACTTTAATAATATATTGAAAACCAGCGTTCTAACAACTCTGTCCCAAAATGTACGCAAATGTGCAATCACAAACATAGTAAAATTCAAAATGGTGTAGAACAATAGCAACATAATGTTGCTTTAACGTTAATGTCACAACACACAAAATAAACATAGCGCTCACCTTCTGAAGTTATTCTTCATTCGTAAATCCTTCGAATTCTTCGTCTTCGGTGTCCGAATTGAAAAGTTGGGCGAATACGGGATCCAAAATGGCCGGTTCCGTCTCGTAGAAGTCATCGGGAGTCAGTGTCGCTGTTGTTCTGTGAATCCTGCCTTCCGGAAAGCTCGGACCACAGTTGTGACCGAAATATCTGCCCAAGCATTTACGATCCACTGGCAGATGTTGGCGTATGTCGTCCGAGGCTGTCTGCCCGTCTTAGTGAAGGTGTGTTCGCCTTCGGAGCTGTGTGAAAAAAGCCACCCGGCCTCTTCGCGTAAACTTCCCTTAACCACTCGCTCATCTTTTCTTCATCCATCCATCCCTTCGAGTTAGCTTTTATGATGACGCCGGCTGGAAAGGTCTCTTTTGGCAAGGTCTTCCTTTTGAATATCACCATGAGTGGAAGTTAGCATGGCAAGCTAGAACCACAGTGAAGGATGACTTCATTCCCTGTGGTGCGAATATTCACCGTACGTGCTCCCGTTCCACAGTGCGGTTCACAGGAATATCAGTTGCTGTGAAATACGGTAGTAATCCGTGTGCGGATGGAGAGATTGCGTCTTTTTATGAACCGGATCGCTTATTAGGAGCCATTTTGTGGTCTTTACAGATGTAAACAGGAAATGAAACGTACGGTGATATCCGCGCGTTTTTTCTTCTTCTTCCGGGGGCGGGTGAAGCGCTTCCTTTTCTATGGGGGCGGGTGAAGCGCTTCCTGTTCTATGGGGGCGGGTGCTTTCCTTGGCGGTTGCTTGCGTAGAAGAAGAAGCGCTTCCTGTTCTACCGGGAAAAAAGATGGCGGCTGTTTACCGAAGTTGCGAGACCGAAACTTTATGAAAATGAATCGTAATAAAGCGCACCGGGTTATTAGGCGCACTGTCAGCTTTTGAGAAAAATTGTGGTTTTTAGGTGCGCCTTATAGTGCGGAAAATACGGTATGTAAATACATCTAGAGCTTAACTACGTCCCCTTGTGGTCTGTGCCGTCTACTCCCCCCGTACACAACATCATTGGTGTTTCAGAACAGACAGTAGCTGACATTTTGTTCATTATTTCTACTGTTTATATTTTGACATTGAATAGTTAAATCATTTTGAAACATAAACAACATGACTGCAAGATATTTGTTATTTCATGCTATAAATCACAAATGGCTATTCAGATAAAGGAAGTTGGCTAATAGAATAAACATTGTTTGTACTCTTTATGATTTTTGCAGGTTTTTTTGGGTGTCAAAAGTTGCCTCTGATTATGACAAATGTGAAGGTTTTAGCCACAATCTAACCTGTCTGAATGCTGAAATTAATTTTGCGTCGGGGGGCTGAACCCCCCACCAGGACTTTGTCCTGGACCTACTGTGGCCTGAAGCCCCTGGACCCTGGCTGCTAGGCTTTTTGTGTTTCAAAAGTTAGCAGGCATGCTTCTGGCTCAGTTGTGTGGCGGTGGTTCGGATTTAAGCCACTGGACGAAAAGCAGGAGAATGTGTTTTGTAGGGAGTGTCAGAAACCCATGGCTACAAAAAGTTTGAGCACAACTAACCTATTCCACCACCTTCAACAGCGACACCCAATACAGTACGAAGAGTGCATAACATTTTGTGGCACGACAGTGGCAGTGCAAAACAATGTACACAGCAAGCTTCGGTATCACGCGTAGTGCCTTATGAGAAAACCAGCAACAGGTGGGAACGAATAACCAGAGCGATGGCATATCACATTGCTAAAAATCTAGTCCCCATTTCCACCGTCGAACGCGACGGGTTTGTTAGCCTCATCAAAGTCCTCGACCCCAGGTACCAGTTGCCAAGCCAGGCATATTTCGCATGAGAAATGCTGCCAAAAATGTATGCCGAAGTGAGGAAGATCATAGTCACACAATTAAGTAAAGTCACCTACTTCGCCCTGACCACAGACATGTGGTCTAGTAGGACCAAAGAACCGTACATGTGTGTGACAGTCCATTACATTGTCGACTGGGAATTAAAAAGAGCCTGCTTGCAAATGTATTTTTTATCTGAGTTTGATACATTTTATATCATTTGCACAGCTATGATATATATTTTATGTAGAACGAATATTTTCTATGTTATGTTTACATTCTTTATTTTTTCCATTTTATTTATGTTTTGTAATTCTGTGCTACTTAAACAGTTTATTTTCAGTGCCACTGACTGTTTACAGTACAGTTGTCATTCAGTTCAATGTCAGTGAATTTCGCTCAAAAATAAATATCTTTATATGTATATTTTCACCGGAAAATATATCGAGATATATATCGAATATCAAGTTTAAGTAAAAATATATCGAGATACACTTTTTTGTCCCTGTAGCCCAGCCTTAGCTAACATTAGCATCATAATAATAGGTGAGGACAGCTATACTGACAACCAAACAATCACAGTGGCATGAAACATTGTTAATGTCCCCCTGGTTAATGTACTGGTCTTGCTGTCGCGATGTGGAAGGCAACTTCAGCGGCGTGACCCCAAGATGATGGTGAGTAAAGATAATAATATTATCTTTAGGAGCAGGCCCGGCCCTCACCAATCTGGCGCCCTAGGCAAGATTTTAGGTGGCGCCCCCCCACATCGGCAGTGAAGTGTATATACTCACAAGAAACTGAATAGCTTTGTCTTTGACCTTTTTTTTTTTACTTACAACTATACCTAATATATAAAGGGGTGGAAAAGTGACTATTACCTGCAGGGCAAACATTAGCTAACCAGAAGGCAAAAACAATGTAAACAAAAAACACCTGCTTAAAAGATCTAATATAAATGTCCCTGAGGAATGTAAGGTGGGAGTACTGTAATTACCTAACGTTACATTATTATTTTCCATAACAATTTAGCCCCCTCCAACAATATTAACCCGACGTTAAAACAAAACTAGCTATTTATTGATTAGCAATTGCCGAATCATGTAACATTAGCTTAATGCTAAAAAGCCAGGTTACTATCACATTCTGTAACAGACAAATAATTTCATGTAGGCTAACGTTACCTACCTGCTACCTCTGTCTTTTCTCGTTTCTCCTCCTCTTCTTTTCTCTTTTTTCTTCCCTGGGCACCTGACAGTTTTGGCCGTTTTGACATCTTGTGTTGATTTTTTGATGTGGTGACGTCCAAAAAGAGTCATGAAACGGGAAGGGAGGGGGCGCACCGTGCGGGGGGAGGGGGGAGCGTAATGTTGTAACAAATAATATTTCTATTAAATAGGCTTTACTTTGCATTTTAATTAACGTGGGATTATTTTTTGTATTTAGAAATAATAGTACCAACTTTTTTTTTTTTTTTTTTCTCCAACATTTGTGGCACTGGCGTGGCGCCCCCTGATGGACGGCGCCCTTAGCATTTGCCTATACGGCCTATGCCGCGGGCCGGCCCTGTTTAGGAGAATGCACAAGACACGGAACTTATTTCTTGGAGGTATGTAGACATGAATGGAGCAATAGGCAAAGCACTAGGCAATGACAAAGGAGACTTATTGGCAATCAAGCACAGGTGTGTCCCGGTTGCCAATCAAGCAGCAGGAGTGGAAGCCTGTGCGCGGAACGAGGAAGTGAAACTTACAAAATAAAAACACAGGACAGGAACTAAACTACCACACACGGAAAAAAGCAAACGAGAATCCAAAACAGTTTCAAGGAAGAAACACTTATAAGGCAGACATACCTAAGACAATTCCGCTTAGGGCCCCAATTTTGCCAGGGCGGCCCTGAGCGTATATCAAGGTCCGCATTTGACCTTTTACTCCAACCTTCCTTGATCCATCACAACACCTCTCCAGCATGTTTTGGAAGACTTCACTCGAGTGCAAACTTTACTGGTGCAGCCAGCGGCGTTGAAGTGTGGATGTAAGTGGCGATGTTGTACCGAGGCCCCGAGCACATAGGCCCCTGAGCTTTTGTAAAGTTTGAGGACTTTTGTTCTGCTATGTAATTTATAAAAAAAGATGTCATAAATGTTAATATAAAATTGGAATAGCCGTTAAAGCTCAATAATAAGGCTGCTTGAATCAATTAAAGAACGTCTAAGACTACCTATACCCCCTATCAAAAATACAAAATAGTTTGTTCCACCTGCATGATGGCAAACTAGTCTCAAACACTTCTCTCAACACAGACGTCATAACATCATAAAAACTCACCTTTAAGCATTCGCACACAGCACCAAGATATTGGAACAAGGATGAAATGATAAAAGAAAGGTGACTATATAATCAATCTATCTGTGGCAGAAAAGTTAGGTTTAGTTTTGAATATCATTGTACATAACTGTGGTGTGTTCAGAGACACTCGATTAAAGTTAGAAACAGAGGCGTCACTAGTTTTTTTTTTGTTTTGTTTTTTTGTGTCCTGTACAGCTTCTCAGGCAAATCATATAGTTGATGTAGATGCCCATGTCGGCTGTTCAGATTTACTTTACAAAAGAGAAGTGTAGGATACTTCTCTTGTTGCCTTATTTGTATTTGACTTTATTAAATGTATTTATATTATCATTTAGTGCAGCCGGGCCGGAGCAGGAGGGGATAGAAAGAGAAAAAAAAGAAGACAGAGGGGGAAATTGTGGGGACAAGAGGGGGATTAGACAGAGAGACAAAAACAACAGCAAACAACAACAACAACAACAATAGAGCAACATCAGCAAATACAACATGTACAAATATGATGGTAAAAGTAATAGCAAATAAGCAGTTAGCGAAAAATAAAAAATAATACAGAAATGACAATGAGCATTATTACACTACAAATGGATCAATACAAATACCAATAGAAATAGCGCTATTGATAATGAACAATACCAATAATTTACCTTTATTATCAACAATACAGTTGTTTAAATGCAACAATACATATACGTAATGATAACTTGAGATACGAAAGAATGCAGAAAAATGGAGGGGGAGAAAGAGAAGCAACCTACATTAACCTTGTAGATTGTTATAGTAACAATAGGTTAAGCTTTGTCAGTGTGCCATGTGTTACACCCAGTTTACCCTAGGGCAACAACGTTAATATATGTTTGATGAAACGTGATTATGTGCATGAGTGTAAGTATGCATATGTACTTGTATATGTACAGAATGTGTATATGTGTTTGTACAATGAATGTATATGTACAGAATGTGTATATGTGTTTGTACAGTGAATGTATATGTACAGAGTGCGTATATGTGTTTTTTTAAAGACACAGGGAGACTTAACTCCCAGGAGATGCACTAATAATAGGATAATCATAAAAATAATGATGCATTATTGTAATTTATATCATTGACTGAAAATAATCCTAAATGTATCAGTTAATCAAGTAAAGGAAATGTTACAATCATATTTAAGTGAATGAAGACAGGTTACGGGACTGTTTAAATTCTTATTCTGGCAACATTTTATTACATATTTTGCTTTGCTGGTAAAAAAAAAAAAATTACACACGGGGTTTATATATAAATGTTCTTGATATGTTAATGTAATCTTTAAAAACACTTATTAAGATTTTAAAAAGATGGTTTCAACCAAATCCAGTCAATTATTAGTTTTCTAGTGCATGTAAAGATACCGTGTGTGTGTGCATGGTGTGGCGTCGATGGGTTTAAGGTGGAATGAATTTGGTGCTACGACCCTGAGTGCAGGTAATTGCAATATTAACATTTTATTGGACATTTTGGTGTTTTTTACCATTTCCTTCTGGATTGTGTCAAGTTTTTGATCGTATTTTTGCACAGTTTTTCTTTGTTGAAAAGGAGATACTTATTTTTATGAACTGAACATCCTCCCTGTAGAGCATTTGGTAAAATGACTGTTTTGTTGTTGTACTTTTCGAACACACCACCAGGGTGTGCACATCAGGGAATCAGTTATTACCACTCTCTCATGCGGTGCGTATGTAAAATTGCTGTCCTCCTGAAGTCTTTATTAAAGCCAAGTTATTCATGCAGCTCGACATGGTTCTTCCTACTGGTAACCACAAACAACAACATGGTGTCAGAGTAGTGGACAAACTTCTCGCCTGTGAGTACTTTTTGTACTAAAATTTGCCACCGGAGATTTTTTTCCTGCCGTGCGGTGGACACGCCGATCCATAATGGCGGACGGGTTTCGTCGTCCAGACCCAGTCGTCTTCAACGACAATGTCGCGGAGAACTGGCACATTTTTGAGCAAGAATATGACATTTTCATTGCTGCTGCTCACTCCGACAAGCCCGCGAAGACCCGCGCATACATCCTATTAAACCTCGCTGGTCCAGAAGCGATCGAGAGGGAGCGCTCGTTTGCGTACGTGCCAGAGGTGCGTGCCGCCGGCGCGGGCGGTGCTATTCTCGCTCCTGCGGAGTCGCGGGAAGATCCCGAGTGCCTGAAGAGGAAGTTCAGAGAAATGTGCAATCCGCGAACGAACAAAACATTGGAAAGGCACAAGTTCCATTCGAGAATTCAAAAGCATGGGGAGAGCATGGAATCATTCATCAGTGATTTGAAGATTAAAGCCAAAACATGTCAATTTGGAGATCTAACTGATGAACTCATATGTGACAAAATTGTGTGTGGCATCACAAACGACTCTCTGAGAAAGACATTACTGAGGGACAGTGAATTGACTCTTGCCAAGGCAATCTCAATCTGCCGTATTCACGAAATGACAGAGGAAAATATCAAAACATTGGCTACACAAGCTACCAATATTGATGAGATTAAGCCCACACAATACAAGCAATTTAAAGGCAAATTCCAGAAAATTGCCCAGACTATCACAAAGTGTAACAATTGTGGAGGGAGACACACAGCAAAAAAGGAAATGTGTCCAGCGTTTGGACAACAATGTCACAACTGCATGAAACAAAATCACTACAAAAAATGCTGCAAGTCAAAGCCACAGAGCCAGTCCAAGTTTACCACAAACAAGCGCTATGGACAGTCTGTGCATGATGTGACAATGGATCAACACAGCCAAAGTGAAAATGACACATTCTATGTGGATGGCTTGGAAATTGAAAATTGCGTTGACACTGTAAATCCACAACAAAGAGACCAAGATGAAGGATTTGTCACAGTGTGCATAAATGACGTGCCAACTGAAATGAAAGTGGATACAGGTGCTAAATGCAATGTAATGTCATTAAATACTTTCAATAGAGTAAACAGCGGCGTGAAACTCGCCAAACAAAACAAAAGCACAAATTTGGTTGCTTACGGAGGAGCCAAAATCGAGACACAAGGTGAAGCTACACTGACATGCTTTTTAAAGGCACAGCGCCACTTACTGACATTTTTCATAGTGGATAAAAATGTGACATCGCTGTTGGGCTTCCGTGCATGCCTGCGTATGGGGCTAGTCGAGTTGAGTCCCAATGTGCACCATGTCACCACAGAGAACACTGGAGAGTTCAGCGCACGGATCCTCACACAATACCAAGATATCTTCAGTGAAGAGCTCGGAGAACTACCAGTTGTTTACACAATGACAGTGGACCCCAATGTGCCGCCTGTTGTAAGGCCGGCCCACCGCATCCCCGTAGCGATGCAAGATTGTGTGAAAGCTGAACTTGAACGCATGGAACGCATAGGCGTTATTACTTCAGTCACCGAACCAACAGATTGGGTGTCATCCATGGTCGCTGCGCACAAGAAAGGCAAATCAGAAATCAGATTATGCATCAACCCCAAAGATTTAAATGAAGCACTAAAACGGCCCCACCACCCCATGAGAAGTGTGGAGGAGGTAGCAGCACAAATGTCAGGTGCAACAGTGTTTTCGGTGCTAGACGCAAAAAATTCATTCTGGCAGATCCGCCTGGACAAGAAGTCCTCAATGAAGACAACATTCAGTACTCCTTTTGGACGTTACAGATTCCTTCACATGCCTTTCGGTATTAACTCTGCAAGCGAGGTATTCCAGCGCACAATGGATCAACTCTTTGCTGGATATCCATGCTCAGTCATTGTCGATGACATCATCATCGGAGGTCGTGATGTGGCGGAGCACGACGCCAACCTAAAAAAAGTGCTTGAATGTGTGAAGGAAATAAACCTCAAACTCAACCCGCAGAAATGCAAGTTTCGACTTGACCAAGTATGCTACGTTGGTCATATCTTCACAAGTAGAGGATTGAAAGCTGACCCCTCCAAAACTGCTGCTATCACGGAGATGCCAGTCCCCACAGATGTCACTTCACTTCAACGTTTCCTGGGAATGGTCAACTATCTTGGCAAGTACATTCCAAACCTCAGTGACATCGCAACGCCACTGAGGAAGCTGACTCACAAAGAGACGGCATGGTGCTGGTTCCAGCAACATCAAGATGCTTTCGACCGCCTGAAAGCATGTCTCTCCTTTCCACCAGTATTGGCCTACTACGATGTCAAAGAGCCAGTCACGCTGACCTGTGACGCGTCATGTTTTGGACTAGGAGCTGCTTGCATGCAAAATGGAAGGCCAGTAGCCTTTGCATCCCGCACCCTTACAGAAACAGAAACTCGATACGCTCAAATTGAGAAGGAGCTTCTAGCTGTTGTGTTTGCGTGCACCAAGTTCAGAGAGTATGTGTATGGCAAGCCCACCATAGTAGAAACTGACCACCAACCGTTGGTGACTATCTTGAAGAAACCAATTCACAATGCCCCTGCCCGTCTTCAGCGGATGCTGCTACGCCTGCAAAGCTATGACATAAGCTTAGTCTACAAAAAAGGAAAGCACATGTACATAGCTGACACTCTTTCAAGAGCCCCTAATGCGACAGACAGTGAGAGCCCATCTGATAGTGGTTCTTTCGACGTCATGTCAGTGAGCTACATTTCTACGGCCCGCCTGGAAGAGCTCAAGAAACACACGGAGGAGGATGAAGTACTGCAGACTCTCAATACAGTTATCCAGCGTGGATGGCCTGCCAGACATACTCAGCTGCAGCCTGCAATTGAAGTTTTCTTCCCCTACAGAGACGAACTCACTGTGGAAGATGGAATCGTCATAAAAGGGCAGAAAGCAGTTATTCCCCGGTCACTACAAAAAGAGTACATTAAGATTGTACATAAAGGTCACCCAGGCATTGAAGCAACCAAACGCAGAGCAAGAGGTATCATCTTTTGGCCATCAATGTCATGAGACATCACTGAAGAACTACTTTCTTGCACAGTGTGCAACAGCACAAAACCACATCAACAGAAAGAACCGCTTCATCTCCATCCAGTTCCAGACCTTCCCTGGTCCACAGTTGCTACAGACATTTTTGAATGGCGTGGACAACACTACCAGGTGCTAGTGGATTCCTATTCTGGATGGTTTGAAATTGACCTTCTACAAAACATCACAGCGACAGCTGTAATTTCCAAATTGAAAATACATTTTTCAGTGCATGGTACACCACACACACTGCTATCTGACAATGCAAGACAGTACAAGTGTGAACAATTCAGGAAGTTTGCTGAGGAGTGGGACTTCATCCACACCACTAGCAGCCCAGAGTTTCCCCAGTCGAATGGACTTGCGGAAAGAGCTGTCAGGAGTGCCAAGCAACTGATGGAGAAATCCCACCGGGACAAAACTGATGTCTTCCTAAACCTCCTTAACCTCAGAAACATTCCCCGAGATGCGGACATTGGTTCCCCTGCCGGACGGTTAATGTCAAGACAAACGCGCGCAGCTATCCCAGTGTGTACCAGACTACTACAGCCAACAGCAAAAGACTCAAGACAAGTACACGCTCGACTAGTCGACAAGAGAACTACGGTGAAACGTCACTACGACAAGTCAAGTCGCCCACTGAGTCCCTTGGCAGAAGGGCAAGTGATCCGTATGCAAACTCCTGCTGGACATGTCCGACTTGGAATAGTGGAAAAGTTGTGCGAAGAGCCACGTTCCTACATCATCCAATCCGATGGGAGAAGATACAGAAGGAATCGTCGCCACATCCTCCCGGTTCAAGAACGACCACCAACACCTCTCCAGAACGACGAAGCAGACTCTCAGGATGGTAGACATACCGTGGTGGACTTAGTCCCTCCCACACCACTGAGAGAAGAGACAGTGATTAGGCAAACGGAAAGTGCATCACCAATTCGACCCAGATTCATGACGCAGACTGACACAGCTTATACAACACGTGCAGGTCGAGTGTGTAGACCCAATCCAAAGTATGTGCAGTAAGAAAAAAAAACAAAAAACAAATGTACATGTGATTTATTTTGAGAGATAGTATTTTTTCTACCTGTTCTGTGATGTGTTTAGATATTTCATACAGATAGTGAATTGTTTGTACTTACCCTACACAGTTAAGAGATTTAATCTCTGTTACATATAGATATTCATTTCACTTATCTGCTTTTGTTTTTTATGAAAGACTCTTAACTAAAAGGGAAGGATGTAGATCATTTGGTAAAATGACTGTTTTGTTGTTGTACTTTTCGAACACACCACCAGGGTGTGCACATCAGGGAATCAGTTATTACCACTCTCTCATGCGGTGCGTATGTAAAATTGCTGTCCTCCTGAAGTCTTTATTAAAGCCAAGTTATTCATGCAGCTCGACATGGTTCTTCCTACTGGTAACCACAAACAACAACACTCCCATTAACTCCAAAATTATCAAAGAGAGATATTAAGCAAATGGCATCATTAGATAAAATGTTCACTTGCTATGTTGCGTACTTCTGGAGCACTACATTCATCTTCCAGGCCTTCCCCAGAGCTGGTCATGTGTCAGACGGTCCAACAAATGACCTCAATTTATGGATATTTAATTTAACACTCTTAGACAAGAGTCAACTCACCAGCTTCTCCATGCTTGTCCCATAATGTTTGCTCATTAGCCTGTCAGTGCATTCATCACACAGCAAGCTTTTTCCTGCAATACATTGCTGTCCATCAAATTAATTAACCACCATAGGAGTAATAATTAATGTCTCTCAGCCTTCCATTTTCCGTCCACTTGGTTGTATTGTTGTTGGGTTTTTTTGTCACTATTTTGTTATTCATTTAAAAATGTGCCAAAACCAACACAAAGGGGAAAAATGTCCCCAACAATCATATAACTCTATTGCATTTAGAGAGGGTACTGTTACAAACGTGGCCAAAAGTGTTGGAACCCACATGCTAAAAAGGAAAAAAACGCACAACAATTACAGATATGATTGGAAACTGGCCAAAAATGTACTCAAAATTAACTAACAAAAATCTGACATTGTCTTTGAATTTTATTTCAAGAGAACAAAATAATGAAACAAGAACTACACAAAAATGTGCAACTCTTAACCTAAAGTGTGCACAACCTTTTAAGCAAATACTGCAATCAAGTTAACATGTCCACTCTTTGCCTGTTGCTTCATAACAAACACAATCAATTGAGTAAATTGAAAGATGCACGACTGGCATCTTACACGCTACTTTGTTGTGTCATTGAGCAAGACACTTCACCCTTGCTCCTGATGGGTCCTGGTTAGCGCCGTGCATGGCAGCTCCCACCATCAGTGTGTGAATGTGTGTGTGTGAATGGGTGAATGTGGAAATAGTGTCAAAGCGCTTTGAGTTCCTTAGAAAGGTAGAAAAGCGCTATACAAGTAAAACCCATTTACCATTTTACTTAAGTCATTGCATATACGCTCTGTAGCACCAGAGTATTGGTTGTAAAAACAATTACATGTTGTGTTAATCAGTTTTTCTTAACCATAAGGCCGGGCGTGCCTCCTAGAGTTCCACTAAAATACCTGTTTCTCAGCTGTGGACTGGTCCTTATGGGCAACAGCGGTACTCAGTTGTAATACACTTTTTCGCCACTTGTGGCAGTAATGACAATATCAAACAAATAGAGGTCTGGAGCTAGTGATTCATTTTTTAAATTCGATAAATCACACTCTTGAACTGTGATTATTCATGATTAAACACAGGTTAATATTTGCTTGCATAAATAAAATTTGCTGAGGAAAATACCCCAACATTTGGATGCAAATATTTAGGATGTCACACAGGAACGATTTTTAAATGTTTTACTGAACTGCAATTCATTCATTTGCTCAAAACTTGGTGACAGTAAGTATAGTAAGAATTAGGTGCACATTTCAAAAGTCTTTGCAATGATATAGCAAACTAGGTAGAGATGTACAGTATATCAATAGATAATGTAATAAGAACATACGTTTACATAGTGCACCTTTTACTCCTAGGTGACATAGTGCAAATTTTTCCCCAGTTAGAAAAACTGGGTCATGTGCTTTGTTTTGTTGTTCTTTTGCCACCACGTTCCAACAAATTTGGCACACTTGCTCATTCGTCCGTGTTGATGGCACATTTTTCTCACTCGGTTCGAAGCCAAAATGTTTCCGCACATGGACATTTGGCATTGCAATTTTCGTCCTCTTCAATTTTGTTACTTTTGTGCCTCCTGTGTGTGTAAGATTGCGGTCCAGCCTTTGTCCACAGACACAAAGATTGTAGATGACTGACAAGAGGGTTCACTGCGTTCAGTTAAGTCGGTCGGCTATTTGATGAACGCACTGAGGTGCTGTAAGCAATGCACAGAGTGAACCCTCTACGAGAGAGGAAGAAAACAAACACACGCAAAAATGGCAATTTATCGATGCCTGCAAAGTAATCAAGTTAATTTTCATTCATCAAATTGATATTGCCTATTGACCCAGGCTAACTATTACCAACTACTACTTCCTGGTTGCACTGGCAAGTAGCCTGATAGCTAAAGGCTCTACTTCCCTCTCTAAGTTTGAAAAGCATAAGTACGTGTGAGATCTTGTTCCAGGTACAATGATGCTTGGTGCATACAAGATCTTTGCTTTATTTGAGGTGGTTCCTGTAAGTGTTAAGGAAGCAGGCATTATCAGGGGTGTCACTAGCTTTTAAGGACAGGGGGGGCTTAGCCCCCAGGAGATCCACAGGATGCGAGCGAACGTAGCGCACGAGCATAAAACTTCACAAACGGCTAACAAAGACTTAGAAATTATTCATTATTATTATTATTTAGAAATATGCACGGGACGAAATGAAATGCTCCCCGGGACGATGGCTTTTAACCATTTTTTTCTTTTTCTTATTATGTATTTATTCATTTTACATTTTATATTAAATGTGTTGGTTTTTCCTCCCTCTGAAAATCCTATGAAATGTTGAACAAGCCATCCTATAATAATACAACAGCTACTAATGTAACAATACAATAAAACAAATATATTTAATTATGTTTTTTTCATTATTTTAACAATAGGCTATTGTATATTACTTTATATAGATTCTACAAGAAGCACAAAATTTGAAAACTAAATTATTTACAATTGCAGACACAAGGTTTCGTGCAGCTTCACTCATTGTAAAGGAAGACGGAAGTCCACGCAGAAGAAAAATGACTACAAAGATGGTGTCTGAGTTTTTCTTTTATATATATATATATATATATATATATATATATATATATATATGTATATATATATATATATATATATATATGTATATATATATATATATATATATATATATATATGTATATATATATATATATATATATATATATATGTATATATATATATATATATATATATATATGTATATATATATATATATATATATATATATATATATATATATATATATATATATATATATACACACACATTAAGTCTTTCATACATATATATATATATATATATATATATATATATATATATATATATATATATATATGAAAGACTTAAAGGCATACTAGAGGATGTTGTGGATCATGTTGACTATTGGTCCTCCTAATTGTCAATCATTCTGGTGATGTTACGTAAGGACATATATATATATATATATATATATATATATATATATATATATATATATATATATATATATATATATATATATATCAAATAAAACAAATGTCTTATCGATAAGCCATTTTTTATTTTTTTATTTATTACAACGCCAAAATAGGCCTAACAACGCCAATGGTTGTAATTCTGTAGCACTTTGAGAATTGGAATCAAATATAAAGTAGATTACAAATACAATCTATTATATAAATAAATTACATATATATCTTTATATATATATATATATATATATATATATATATATATATATATGTCCTTATGTAACATCACCAGAATGATTGACAATTAGGAGGCCCAATAGTCAACATGATCCACCCAGAAATAAATAAAACAAATGGCTTATCGATAAGCCATTAAAAAAAAAAATTGTTTTGAATATTCATTTATATGTATCATTATTCTCCTACTCACCTTTCCAGGAGAGGCATCTCCCCTCTCACTTTCTGTGCTCCTCTGTCCTGACTCCTACAGGTCAATAGGGGTTGTGGAGTGATTATTATTATTATCTACTGATGATAGTCATACGTGAATGAGCTCAGCTCCTGTTCTCTTCCATGTGTAAAGTGAGAAACACAGCTGATGCTCCAGAAGGAAGTAACCCCAAAGATAGCAAATGGTAAAAAAGAGTGCACATTTAACTTTACAAATAACCAGGACCTTCATGATGCATTGCAAACTAATTAGCTATATAAGTAGCAGCATTGTTTTAGCGTGGGAATGTAACTTTTGCCTGCAAAACAACAAATGTACGACGTGCACAGTAGTCGTCTATAGTGTGCTAGACAGGTTTTTATTTGTCAAACACAGACCTGGTGTAAAGTGGAGCTAATACATTTTACTACAAGCAGTGATGAATACTTACTTTCTTGAAAAAGTTTCTTATGTCCATTTTGCATCCGTTCACGTTCTTGTTCTGCAGCGCTGTGTGCTTCAAAGCTGCACACCTGCAGGACCGCAAGCAAGGTCGCAGAGAAAATGTGGACTGGATTTTGATTGACCTGGGCATTTTCTATTTGAACAAGTGGAATGGATTGGATACCAACGCACTAAAGGGGCTCTCTACTTTACGCTATGAAGTGAGGGGAAACTGAGTGAATAATCCATCCATTTTCTACCGCTTATTCCCTTTGGGGTCGCGGGGGGCGCTGGAGCCTATCTCAGCTACAATCGGGCGGAAGGCGGGGTACACCCTGGACAAGCCGCCACCTCATCGCAGGGCCAACACAGATAGACAGACAACATTCACACTCACATCCACACACTAGGGCCAATTTATGACAGGTTATATGATTATTTATTTAAACTCATATTCGGGCCACTTTATCATGTATATGTCAGCATGTATTTGTAAAAAAAATAAAATAAAAAAAATAAAAATAAAATATAACACCAAATTATTTAAGGGGGCTCTAGCCAATGGGCATTATTATGACCATTTATATTTTTGGAGGTAGTTTAAATATTTCAGTCATTTATTATGATATAACTTTCTCCTATCCAAAATAATGAACTTAGCTTTGTTCTTCTATTCATTCTTAATGTTTTAATGCACGAGGAAAGAGTGTGTGAGAATGTCTCATTGATCCTCCATCACTTAAGCCATGATACATGAGGAGCATTTGAAGCCACTGTTGTTCCCTGCAGCCTAATATTTTACCTATATTGATTCAGTCTTGGCATTAAAAAGCCTTTGTCAGTCAACAGACACAGACAATACAATAGGATGGTGTCTGTATGCGCCTCTGGTATCCTGAACCTATCTACAATACACACATATAACTACATTGTTGTACATGTGCAAACAGGGTTATAATATTTATGTGTTTTTCTGACATCATCATATTTAGTATTCATCAAACAATGTTGCAATAACAAGTTGAAAGTAACTCAACAGATAACAATAAATCCCTCCCTGTCAATATGTTTTGGTCATGCTTGTGTACACTGCAAACTACCAAGATTGAAAGTTTTTTTCCTAAAAATGTCCCTAGTTTTTAGAGTGTGGAAGTCGCTTCCTATTCGTTCCACTATTACACGTCGCAGGAACCAGGCGTGCCGTTTTAACAAAGTTTTTAATGCTCTTCCAACAATATAACAATCTTTTCAGATGTTCGTCTCCAAGTCTCTCCTCCCTCTCCTGCACCCGGCCGCTCACTGTTAAAGACAACAGATGATTAGATTAACACGTACCACCTGTGAAATCTAATCACCTGCCAGCTGTGTCTCGCCGTCAGCACATGTCCTGCCCCTGCCTGATGGTGCTCGTCCTCAGCACCATGGACAGCGGCGGTGACTTTTGCTCCTGCAGGCTACATCTCCCCCCACATAGAGCTTTTTTTTTTTTTTTATAGTCATTGACTTGACATCAAAATGTTCATTTTAGCATGAATAATTATATTTTTTCTATTCTAGTTTAAAATGTTAAAATTGAGAAAATAACTGTTCAAATAAGATAATTTGGTTTAAATCTAGTTTAAAGATTCTGCAACATCCCGAGGATGCTTAATTTAAGAATTGCAAATTGAATAATGCTTGTTTTCAGAATAAAATACTTACTTTTATCTTAAAAGTCCTGCAGATTACGAGATATACAAATCTTAATTTAGGATGCCTTATCAAGTACAATTAACTAGTTGTATGGACTGATAATTTCACTACTTATATTTTGTAAACTCTTTTTTTGTAATCAGATTAATCATAATCTAAACCTGATTAATCTGATTAATTAGAAAAGGCATATGTTTAACGTAACTGTGCTACTTTTGCTGACAACATTGAATCAGTAAATTTTGCAAATCAACTGTACTACAAAAACGAGAGCATCAACTTGCTACTGCTGGCTGTATGTCATAGACTGTAGCTATCGGCGCAGCAGCAGCCATCACTACTCGCTCAGGGCGGTAGTCGCTAGTAGCTGTTTACAAAAGAAGTCGCCAAGAGGATTGACAACACTGTCGGCGCCATCCTTGAGTACGTTTTTCGCTTTAGGATCGTATTTTAAACTTGATGTGCGCCGATTGTAAAAAAGGTTTGTCATTGCAATACCAACAAGTTACCTCAGTTTTATCCGAAGTTCTGTTTTGAAGAGAAATGGGCCACCCACACTCTTTAATGGAAGATCAACAGACAAAGACTCTGCTGGGAACTCGGAACCCAACCTCTGACGAATGCTGAAACATCAGCCGAAACTGTCAGCAGTTAAGAGACGTCTCTTACTGACAAAACGTTCTCAATCAATCAATCAAACTTTATTTATAAAGTTATTTTCATTTATAATAGCAATGCAACATTAAGTGCTTTACAGACCTAAAAACCATACCCCAGTGGCCCACATCCCCCATCATCAATCACACACACAGACACTTGCACAAATTAATGCATGGCTGAGTACAGAGGAGTTAGGTGAAGAAACACTATCACATGAGCCATCTGCACCAGGAGATCATTAGACCACGGCCACCAGGACACTGACACAAAGCGCCATCGCCGATAATCCCTCATGCAGGTGGCTCCCTCTGAGTAAAAATAATAAAACATGTAAAATAGTAAGCACCATGAGTAAGAATAAAGGATGAAACATGTTATGAAGATAAAAACATATACAGTATACCGTAAATATAAAATAAATAAATAGAACTATCCATCCAATCCGTTTTCTACCGCTTTCACCCCCCACGACTCCCTTTCGGAGTCGTGGGGGGTGCTGGAGCCTATCTCAGCTGCACATGGGCACAGGGGTACACCCTGGACTAAATAAGCATAATTATTCAGATAAAAAGTAAAGTGTACGAATGACTTTAAAAAACGATTAATACTAGGTAAAAGCCAAGCAAAAAGGTATGTCTTAAGCCTGCTCTTGTTTGTCTGTACACAAAAATCTTGATCTTATTTATTAAGAAGACATGAGGAACACAATTGATCTAAACCAGGCCTGGGCAATTATTTTGACTCGGGGGGCCAAATTTAGAGGAAAAAATGTATCTGGGGCCGGTATATCTGATATTTTTAGGAACACTAATACAAAACCTCACAATAATGTCTGACTGAAGGCTGAAAATGTTAAGACAGACCGCCTTAAAAACGGAATGGAATTATACTTTTTTTTTTACAGAATTAGACACCAAGAGTACATGAAAATAAAGAATGTGGGATTTACAATATTAACTATGAAGGATAAAACACTGAATATTGACAACATATGAACGTCACACCCCCTCTCGATCGACATATCTATAATCAAGCGAAACGCAACAAACATGCAACAAACACAGCGAAATATGAACACGGAGGGTAAAAAAAAACCCCACCTACAAT
The DNA here is from genome assembly GCF_033978685.3 of Nerophis lumbriciformis. Taxonomy (NCBI): domain Eukaryota; kingdom Metazoa; phylum Chordata; class Actinopteri; order Syngnathiformes; family Syngnathidae; genus Nerophis; species Nerophis lumbriciformis. The sequence continues at coordinate 19,537,167 of NC_084558.2, read as the reverse complement.
CTGATACATCTGATATATCACTAAGCTTAAGAACTTTGTTGTAAAAATCTCCTTCCGCGTCTGTCCCTGACACCCGCATTTCAGGCTGGTCGCTCTGGAAACACTCTGTGGAAACGCTCTCCACCCACACTGCTTGGTGCCTCGTCTGAGCTGCTGTGATTTAGATTACCATAGTAACTATTTAGATTACCATAGTAACTAATTAGATTACCATAGTAACTAATTAGATTACCATAATAACTAGTATATCATGCAAAAGTGCAGATTCCAACCATTGAAATACTTTGTATTGTTCAAGACTTACGGTCAGTTGAAAACATCACTGCACATCATAATGGCAGCTACAGTTTCCATCTTGAAGATCCAAAAACAATGTTTTTGGAATGTCCGGCGGGCCAGATTGAAAAGCTCAACGGGCCGCATGTGGCCCCCAGGCCTTAATTTGCACAGGTCTGATCTGGACAAAGGATGTGAAGAAAAAAACTATAGTTGCTCTACGTAAAGATGGCCTATAGGCTAGAAGAAGAATACCAACTCCTTGAATCTGAGCTGCAGCACGATGGCCAAGACCATACATGACCATGTCGTCATGAAAGGCTGGAAGAAGATTCCAGAGGCAACCTGTGAATCTCCAGTGAACTTCAGGCCCAAGACAGTTGAGGTAGTGCTGGAAAGTAATGGTAGGTACGAGGGATGACATCTTTGGCCTCAGATCCAATTTAGAGCGTGTCCTTACAATAACGTTTGTTTCGTTTTGCTGCCGGGTTTTAAAAGTAAATGCGTCTGCATGGTGTCGCATCAAGAAGGAGTTACAGTACGTCCAGGCGGAAACAATCACTGGGTGAAAACGATGTAATCCAACAATGGGCGCTGGAAGCATACACAGACAGAGCGCATGTGGGACGTCCTCCATGCTTTAATAGTGACAGCACTAAAGTCCATGTCAGGTTACAATCAAGTTAATAAAGGTCACAGACGTTTGGAGCTAATATATTTCCAACTCAATGAGGAAATTTGGGTTGGATCGTCAGCTGGCCATCACCGCCACCGACTATCGACAGATGTAGCAGCGATATGACAATTGAAGATTCCTCATCCACTGAAACTCACCTCATTCTGCAGCTTCCCTCAAATGTGCTCACACCAGTGCCAGTTTGCCTCTTGGAGTGGTCAACTCACGCACTAATGCACTTCTGGTAGGCTTAATCATACTTTAGTCTTGATGAGCTACTTATGCTGCATCACAGCTGGCTAACACGACGTGACTTTTGATGTGTTAAATTGTCCATAATCTTTGTGTTGGTGTGTTGGACATATTTATTAACATGGCATTTAAAAAGAGGGGATGAAACATTATTAATAGTTTACCGTATTTTTCGGACTATAAGTTGCAGTTTTTTTCATAGTTTGGCCGGGGGTGCGACTTATACTCAGGAGCGACTTATGTGTGAAATTATTAACACATTACCGTAAAATATCAAATAATATTATTTAGCTCATTCATGTAAGAGACTAGACGTATAAGATTTCATGGGATTTAGCGATTAGGAGTGACAGATTGTTTGGTAAACATATAGCATGTTCTATATGTTATAGTTATTTGAATGACTCTTACCATAATATGTTACGTTAACATACCAGGCACGTTATCAGTTGGTTATTTATGCGTCATAAAACGTACACTTATTCAGCCTGTTGTTCACTATTCTTTATTTATTTTAAATTGCCTTTCAAATGTCTATTCTTGGTGTTGGGTTTTATCAAATAAATTTCCCCCAAAAATGCGACTTATACTCCAGTGCGACTTATATATGTTTTTTCCCTTCTTTATTATGCATTTTCGGCCGGTGCGATTTATACTCCGGTGCGACTTATACTCCGAAAAATACGGTACTTTGTTTACGTAGACAAAACGACAGCTGTGGAGGGGACAGAATAATGAGAAAGTGTCTGAAGGAGGTGCAGGCAAAAGGGTAAATAAAGAAGAGGATGTTGCACATATTTGTGTGTATATATTAATGTATGTAGTCTTTTATTGTTTGATAATATATGTGCACCATTTCGAAAAGTGAATCTTGTCCAATAAAAGACACAGAATTCACCAGCATCGCCTTGCTATCATTCCACACTTTTACCAAAAGCTATACACAACAGTTAGAATATTAAATGACGGTAGTACATAAAAGTACAATATATAACAGTAAAACACTTGTTTCACTGGTGCCCCGAACTTGACCTCATGTTAGTATTTAAAATAATATGACATGCGTATTATTCAATCACTCAATCAATCAAAGTTTATTTATTATAGCCCTTATTCACAAGTGTCTCAAAGGGCTGCACAAGCCACAACAATATCCTCGGCTCAGATCCCACGTCAGGGCAAGAAAAAACTCAACCCAATGGGATACAATGACCAACCTTGACCAACCTATTATTGTGCATGTGTCTGTACTGCATGCCTAGTTGATAGATGACGATGATAGTGCTAATAGTAGTAACTACAAAAAAATCACAGCTTTGTTGTTCACCATTGTTGTTGTGGTCAGCTGTTGCGTGTTTTCTCTCTTTTTTATGGTCATGTGACCGTGACAGGGCGGGAAGGAGGCGGCAACAAAATAATTCCCGGGTATTAGTAGCCGCTTTCTTGTTCGCATGTAATTGATAGCAAAATACTTTGACTTAATGGTGGATTTCGGTTGAACTGGTTATAGTATGTCGCTTTTGGTTGAAGTTGAAAAATAAATGTTGATTCAATGTTTAAGTACAGGTACTATTTAAATAATTAAAAGACTGTTGTTGAATCAATGTTGTATAGATGATGATTTTTCAATGTTGAAATGCCCTACATTGAACTGACATTGTTTCAATAATGCTGATGGAGGAGGAAGAGGGCCATAGCAGCCGGGCTCCCGAGACCAGCAAGATCTCACGGGACTTGAATTTCTAACCCGTTATTAAGCTTGAATAAGAAGAAAACGGCTTAAATTCAAACTGTGGCAGGCAAGTGAAAAAAAATGGCCCTCTGTGTGAAACAAACAGGTAAGTCTTTATGGAATATATCTAACTATCCCATTCAGATGCCATCACCTACGGAGAAAATCCATTATGACTGGTTGGAGGCGATGGGAAAGTGTCGATGCTGCTTAGTTAACATTAGTATAAAATTTACATATGTTCACTTTTATTGATTTCTGTTCATGAAAGATGGAGTTTGTTGATGTCTGTTTTGTGAAACAAATTTTTCACAGTTTTTCTTCATTTTGCCATTGTAGTTTCTGTTCAAACAGTAGTTTATCTTGTGCTGAAAACTCCCCATTCCAACAGAGAATTTATATTTCAGTGTTTATTTATTATTATTTATATTATTGTTATTGTTTCAATGCCTTTTTTTCCGATGTGTTCCCCCTCATTTTGAAACTTTGCACACTAAAAGAGATTTAAAAATGTTAAAAAGCCAGTATTTATTAAAACAAACAATCAAACTGAGCATTTATTCTATTTGTTTGGTGGAAAGTTGTACATTAGGTTGAGATATATATATATACATACATATATATATATATATATATATATATATATAACTACACACATATACATATACAAGTATGTACATGGAAAAAAAATATAGAGTGCATATATATATATATAGGGCAGCACGGTGGGAGAGGGGTTACTGCGTCTGCCTCACAATACGAAGGTCCTGAGTGGTCGTGAGTTCAATCCCGGCCTCGGGATCTTTCTGTGTGGAGTTTGCATGTTCTCCCCGTGACTGCGTGGGTTCCCTCCAGGTACTCCGGCTTCCTCCCACCTCCAAAGACATGCACCTGGGGATAGGTTGATTGGCAACACTAAATTGGCCCTAGTGTGTGAATGTGAGTGTGAATGTTGTCTGTCTATCTGTGTTGGCCCTGCGATGAGGTGGCGACTTGTCCAGGGTGTACCCCGCCTTCCGTCTGATTGTAACTGAGATAGGCTCCAGCGCCCCCCGCGACCCCGAAGGGAATAAGCGGTAGAAAATGGATGGATGGATGTATATGTATATATATATATATATATATATATATATATATATATATATATATAGCTTACTGCATTTTCCAAGTAGTTTGCTCATCACTGCTTGGAAGCAGCTTCGCACTGTGGATAGATGACAAGTTTGTTGCAGTTTCCCTCAAATTCAAGCAGGTGTTCTAGCAAGACATGCACCTTCCTAGAATGCATGCCACTCCTGCATGTGTGTAACAAGGAATATGGAAAAGTAAATGTGTTTGTGCATCCCTTTTGAAGGAATATTTTATGTGAGTACAATCTTTAGCATGTAAACACTGGGGCACAACTGCGGTAAAGATCACCAATCATAGATATGATGATAATTATTTAAAAAATATTCATAATTATCATCCCCATGGTTTAACTTGAATAATACTGTGACTGTCATGACCTGTCACCACAGATCATGTCTTGTTTTGTGTGTGTTGTTATTCTTCTTAGTTTAGTGTATATTTATGTTGCCAACTCTCCTAATCCTGCCTTGTTTACTTTACCTTTGCTAGGAGTGCTGAGCGTTACACATCGGCCTCTCTTTGGTGATTAGGACACACCTGCTGCCAATCCTGATCATGCCGCTTCTTATACCCGCTTCACCCTGCTTTCCTCGCGAGATTATTGTTCGCCACTGGCGACTGTTCAGTGGGTTTCGCTCTATGTTTTCATTAGGTTTTACATGCTAGCGTTACGCTACGTTTTGCAGTCCATGTTTTGCTCATGCCATGCTAGGCCTAACGTGCGCTTCCCAGTGACATGACTCTTTGTGTTTTTTGCCTTTTTTTCGGTTTAAATATATTATTCTTACATGCTGTCCTCCGCATCTTGGAAGCGCAAACACCACTCCATGCCGAAACGTTACAGTGACATCATTAAAAAAAACAATAATACATAAAACTAAAACCGAGGCCAATGACCCTATTGATATTTACAGTATATTGATGAGAGTAAACAATGACATGTTAAAGAGAACATGGGACGACCATTCTCCCGAATTTCTCCCGATTTTCACCCGGTCAACAATATTAAGGGCTTGCCGTGATGACGCTGCCTTTAGTGTCCTCTACAACCTGTCGACGCGTCCGCTTTTTCACCATACAAACAGCGTGCCGGCCCAGTTACATGTTGTGTGCGGCTTCTGCATACACACGAAAGTGACTGAAAGACATGGCCGTATAAACAACTTTAACACTGTTACAAATATGCGCCACACTGTGAACCCACACCAAACAAGAATGACAAACACATTTCGGGAGAACATCCGCACCGTAACACAACATAAACACAACAGAACAAATACCCAGAATCCCTTGCATCCCTAACTCTTCCGGGCTACAATTTACACCCCCGCGACCACCAAACCCCGCCCCCCACACCTTAACCCCCCCCCCCCCCCCCCCCCCATCTCCCGAATTCGAAGATCTCAAGGTTGGCAAGTATGCGAACATCTGTTGAAAAACCTGAAAGAACTTCTGAAAGAACATGTTGTGCACACACACGTGCGTGCAAACACACAACGTTAAATATTGCTAAGTATTAAATATAATTATACACCAGAAATGTTGTATCTGTGGTCATCATCCATTCTTCATGATACCAATCATCTTCTTCTATTTTCTCCCAATGTCTTCATCTTGTCGTCTTTTGTCTCTTCCTACACTCAACTTCTCCGAAAGGTGGACAGAGATAACTCACATCACCCTGCAGGGATCACACACACGCACACACACACACACATTTGCACATGCATACACTGCATCCCACCCACACTGCCTGCGTCTGACACTTAACTGTGATAAATGTGAAACCCCTGACCTCCAATACTCTTGACGCCTGCGATGAGGAACAAGCTCACCTTTAATTACCGTTCTTGACATGCAAATAAGACACACATCCATCACCATGTAGATACATACATACCATATATCATCCACGGAGACGTAAACATGCAACCACTGAGAAAGTGGGAAAAAAGTTCACTTTTAATAACTGCTGGTGCTGATGAATGTAATGTAACCCTAACAACCCTTCACTGAGCACACACACACACACACACACACACACACACACACACACACACACACACACGCACACACACACACACACACACACACACACACACACACACACACACACACACACACACACACACACACTTAAATCTTCTTCGTGAGTAATTGCATTATGTCTACTCACTAATGATAGTGGTGAGTCTCATGTTTCCAGCTGGATAAAGTTGATTTGAAACCGTACCTGCTTCTGAGCTTTAATGCTGTTAAAGCGCCGTCAAGAAGCCCGTCCACGTTGCGTTCATTTGGCAGGGGACGTGTAGGGGAGGGGCTACACCAAGACTTCATAACCAGGCGTTAATATCAGATGGCCAATGTGGGAAGTTTAGATAACAGAGGAGCAGCGGGTGGGTGGGTTTGCCGAGGGGGCGAGGGTCCTAATGCTGTGACAACCGAGGAGGAGTGAATTAGAAAGGGCTGTAACCTCAATACTGATAAATGTGCTCCTAATTGAATGCCATTCAGTTGTGCTGACACTGGTTAAACATCCGCTCTGGCAGGAGACGACTCACGAATCTAAAGGAAAAGTGTCCCCCCCCCCCACACATTAACACATAATCATATCCAATCTAATGTGTTGATCATGATCCAACACCATAAATGAGCAGGAGATGGAATGACCTCACACACAGGAGAGCAAGGCTAGTTAACTGGTTGCCCGGGGGCCAAATCCGACCCGGGAATGACACCATCCCGGCCCCCGACTTCAGTTCAAAACTTGGGAGACAAATGATTTTGCAGCAAATTCCTAAAAATACTTGAGCACAGATGAAATTGGCATTGACATTTGCTTAATGGGTTTTAGACACATATCGTTGACAGGAATAGCCAAAAATGCATCAAATGCTGTTATTTCCTCTGCAAAAAAAGAGAAAAAAAGTATATAAAATCAAATCAAAGAAATAATTAAGTAAATGAAAGAGAAGCCACAGACAGATATCAACATAAAACCACAGACCGTTGCATTCCTGAATGGCCCGAGAGAGATACTACGACCAACAAGCACACAAAAGGCTCATCATCCACCCACAATTCAAATGTGTTTCAATCGGGGTTAATTTGAAGATGAGTCTCTCCCCAGAAAAGCACCCCACTGATCTTGAAAACTTTGCAGAGCAACCATTCACTGTCATTGGCAGTTACATTTTAAGCTTGGTCACAAATATAAAACACTGTGGTCCAAACCTGCGATTTACACAACTGAGGTAGGTGTTCTTCAAGGCACCCATAGGTCTTCTCCTTTTTGGCAGCTACACTTTTTTTTAAATTGTGATTCATGTAACTAAAGTGTTGCTGTAGCTTGTTTACTTCAATTGCAGCCAGTAGTTATTTGTTCAACTTATTCTGTTATACTAGTGGTGGCTCACATTTTTTGTAGAAGATTTAAAAAAACATTTTTTGTGCTGTCATAGAGATTATTTTTTTGTCCTTAAAAACAGCAGAGCACTCTATATCTCTGACAAAATAAATAGACCAAAATCAAATGATGATGCTGGTTCTCCGAATGTACAAAATAAGACTAATAGTAAAGGTAGAAGTCCACACCCACGGTCCTTAGCTTTCTGGAAATGTGGCCCCCAAAACAATGTATCTGAATATCCCTGTCTTAATGAGAAAAACCTGTTATATTGCATGAATGGAAAAAACCAACAATTCTGGGCTGCTTCTTCCTTCTGCTTTTAGTTGAGACATATTTCAAGCTGGCTCACGGCATTTCTTCTTCTACGTTAGAGAAAGTATGAGGAGGTGTGAGCAGCTGCATGCTTTTACTTATAATAAGTCTCCTATTAGTCAAGATTTTTACACAAAGTTTGGATTTTTGGCAGGGATGTCGTTTTCGTCGTCTTCATGTCTCTCTTGCGTTGTTGACTCGATTCAGAATCAGAATCAGAATCAGAATCAGAATCAGCTTTATTGTCATTACGCAGGGTAACGAGATTGAGGCCATTCCATACAGTGCGATGTGTGCATGCAAGAAAACAATGTGTAAATATATAAAAAAATAAAAAAATATAGAAGTGCAAAGAAAGGTGTGGAAGAGAACAGTGTACACTCTATACTCTCTCTACAATGTACACCCTATACACTCTGCACAAATGTGACCCTGTATACTCTGTACAGTGGGTGAAATGAATATATACATGAATATCTACATGAAAAAAACAGGGTGATTGGTGGAATGAGTTTTTGCATCGAAGAGAAGGCAGTTATGAGGGACAATGGGGCAGTCCGTTCAGGATGGTTATGGCCCTGGAGAAGAAGCTGTTCTTGTCTTGGTTTTAATGCACCTGTAGCGCTTCCCAGAGGGCAGCAGGTGGAACAGGTCAGAGCCAGGGTGGGTGCTGTCCTTGATGATGGCACTGGCTCTGTTGAGGCAGCGGGAGGTGTAGATGTCCATCAGAGAGGGGAGAGGGCGGCCGATGATCTTCTGAGCCGTCTTGACCACTCTTTGCAGCCTCTCCCTGTCTGCTGCGATGCAGCTGCCGTACCATGCTGTAATACAGTAGGTCAGCAGGCTCTCGATGGACGAGTGGTAGAAGGTCAGCAGCAGGTCAGGCTTCAGGTTGTACTTCCCGAGGACTCTCAGGAAGTGTAGCCGCTGCTGAGCCTTCTTGACGATTGATGTGGTGTTAACTGTCCAGGAAAAGTCGTTAGAGATGTGGACTCCAAGGTACCTGAAGGTGTGGACCCTCTCCACACGCTCGCCGTTGATGTAGAGGGGGGCAGGGTCGGTGCTGCTCCTCCTGATTGAATCGCGTAACTTGCAACTGGCCATGCTGCTTCCACAAGCCCACCCCCGAGTGTTGCTGAGGCTTTAGGTCGAGTGGAACCAATCGTTGCTGTATTGGTGAGTGCAACATTTGGGGAAAAAAGTAAAATGGGATTTTGGGGGTATGGCAAGGGCCATTGTTGAAAAAAATGATAAAGCAAGAAAATGTGAATATAAACATAATATGAATACAGTATATAAATGTCCGCGTTTAAAAATGATTTTAACGCCCTTGGCTGGCGTTATCATTGGCTAAAATGGTTTGTCCACTACAAGACCTCGGTTGTCCAGTATGAGATCAGATACAACAGCAGTAGCAGACAATGTGTAAATCTCAACGCCTGTCATCCAATCACACCCCCCCTACGGGCATAAGTCATATACAACGCAAACGTGCCGATTTTCAGCGTTGCATGGTCCGCTTATTGTAAGCTACTTTGGACTTGTCTTTTTTTGCAAATCTTGTGAGTCATGTGTTGCAGTTTTACTTGGGCTTGTTTTTGAATCTGTAGTTGCTTTTTTGGGGCTTGCTTTACTGTCTGTGTGGTAGGTAGTTTGTGCTTTCTCCACACCTGTCTCCTGGTTATCGTGCAACCCAGTTCCACTCGCTGCGCCCCCATACACACAATGCACATCGGAGCCATTGTCACGTTATAATATGTACTTTTTTAGAAGTCAAGCGGTGGTAACTCCCTTTGATTATGGAAACAGTCGCTGGCTGCAGTTAGATTAGATCAGAGTATTTCAAACGCATACAAATCCTTCTGAAATGCTGTACGTAAACTAGTGGTTCTCAAACTTTTTTTCACAAAGTACCACCTCAGGAAAACTTAGCTCTCCTATTAACGCCATGACGACCAACATTAAAATACAGTAGCGTTGTAGGCCTAAGTATTCATTAAAAACAAGGCACAGGTTTAATTTAACGAAAATTTGTTAGAATTTTTGATTAGGTGATTCTTTGGCGTACAACTAGATCAGTGGTTCTTAACCTTGTTGGAGGTACCGAACCCCACCAGTTTCAAATACGCACTCACCGAACCCTTCTTTAGTGAAAAATAAAATGTTTAGTTTTTTTTCAATTTCAAGACAAAGTTGTATGTTTTTTTTTACTGGTGCACAAAATGAACCGTGCATGAACATCACCTCGTTCAACGTTCATCATCGGCGGTCACTCGAACGAGTATGACGATCCTCCTGGTAGGGGTGTATCCCTTTATGGAGGATACCTGTGCGTGACTTTGTTTTACGTGGGGAGACTGGTGCACAAACAGTCACCACACGATCCTTGACAGAATCGGGTCAGGATCCAGTGGCATGGAGTCCAAGACGTTGAGGTCTTCACTGTATCCCTAGCTAGGGGGCAGTCAGGTACTAGGCCTTTGCCAAGGACCACCTGGGGTAACAGTAGTAAAGGGGTTAACCTCCTAGTGCCCCAAGACCCCATAGAGGAGCCTCCACTGCCGGATGCACTTTAACGTCATGCCCAGGACGTATCCATAATACGCCGATAGGGAGAAGTTTTTATTTACACGATGAGTCGGGTGTGTGACCTCCGCGGCGGAAGCTCTGCCGAACCCCTGGGGCCTACTCACCGAACCCCTAGGGTTCGATCGAACCCAGGTTAAGAACCACTGAGCTAGATGGAGCCCGCGTACCACTGGTGGCACACGTACCCCCGTTTGAGAATACTTGATGTAAATATTATAATTTAATTTAGTTAATGCTTTCATTGTAAACATTTGTAATATAATCAATTAATATATCCTTGTGCTTTGACAGTGAGATCACTATTTTGAATTTTTCCTCATCTAAAATAACTTTGTGGCACAATAAAAACTATATCGGCTCTGGGTAGCACATGAACAGTTTTATAGTACTGAAACCATTCAAAAATAACAAAAATAAAATGTACACACAATTTATTAAAGGGGACTTATGATCATCTTGATCTACATTCAAAACAATTTCTGGTGGTCTACATCAGTGGTTCTCAAACTGTGGTACATGTACCACTAGTTGTACGTGGGCTCCATCTAAGCCAAAGAATCATGTATTTAAAATTCAAACACAGTGTTACTGTTCAAACTGTGTGTAATGTTACAGAGGCCAAGAATAATGAATATACTTGATAAATAAAACTTCTGCCTTGTTTTTACAAACATTTATGCCTACTACGCTACTGTATTTTAATGTTAATCATTATGGCGGTACTTGGAGAGCCAAATGTTTTCTGAGGTGGTACTTGGGGGGAAAAAATTTGAGAACCACCAATCTAGATAATATGTATTGTATATGCTTTGGTGTAAATTTTGCTCCACAGACAGTCGATTCTATCGGCAAGATGTTCAATTCAGGGGACGTTCCTAGTTTGCAAATGAAACCACCCTCTCCAAAAGTATCATAATTTATCATTTGTAAATATACACTGTTTAAAAAAGATATCTTCAAGGTGACATCATTGTATTTTTACCCCAGACATGGTCAAAAAATGATCAACAATATACAGTATACTGTAGATTCATCCGGTCAACACATTAGGTACACTTGCACACTCGCCGACCGATGCAAAGCGAACGGAGACAGCTCGTATCCCAAAAAACTTGCGGGCCACTGGTAAAGACTGTAAAGTAACACTGTGTTGACTCTTTCCGTGGCAATCAGGGAACATCCAACGTTTTGTGTTACCGTGCGCGCCAAATGAAGAAGGACTGATCACCTTGCACCTGCGGCCTGTCATTAAGGAAGCACAATTATGCATTTATTAGGTTCCAGTGCCTCTAAAGGATGCCTGGAAAACAACACCGGCATTAAGTATAACTTGATTCAGTCGTTGTTATGCTACTTAGCCCATTTTAATTGTTGAAAAACAGAACAGAGGAGTGTGGCCAAAACATTATTGCAGGCATAAACGACACACAACAGGGTATTGCTGAGATTTAATCACACCTGCCTGTTGTTTCATTTACCTCCCGATGCGTCAATTAGGCACAAAAGGGGCAGTGTTTTCGGTTTCAGGCTCATCTGGGCAGGAGCGAGGAGAGTTTACCCAGTGAAGTTTACATAACATCGCACACTAGAAACGCATTTGTCATCATTTGACTAATGACAGGACGGAGGAATAAAACCTATTTGAAACGCATCTGCTTTGTGCTTCTGCTGTTGATGTGGATAAATTCACTCTTAGATTGAATAGTGCTGATGATGTGATCGGAGGATGAAGGCGCACTAAAATGGTCTAATCTCTCCCCATCGTCGTGATATAGGAATATTCACTAACTCCTAGATGGATTTCTCTGATTAGGTTTGCCGTCATTTAAACTTCCATTTTCCTTCTCGGGTAATATTCTGCTTCCACACATAGGCCTGATTTCAATGAGTGATGAATTGAAATACATTTTTACGACCGATATTGACGTCAAAGGGATGAATGATCTTCCTGGACTTCATGCTGGTTTTGATTTTCAAATAAAAATGAATCTTATCTTCAACCCTACATTCCTGGTCCCTCCTCGTTGCCATCATTTTACCGTATTTTAACTTTCAGAATGACTCATTTCTGGTAGCCTGTAAAGTCGGACCTTCAAAATAAAAGCACCCTAGTAAAAGAACACAGGTAGCGTCACAGGTAGGTGTTTCATGTGCAACTGTCGTAATTGATTGTTGACGAACACTGCTTTACTTTACCAGTGAAACAGACATGCTAATGTTATGACAGTCACAATGTTGTTACTCTTTGTTGTGGGCCCTCTGCGATCTTGGAAGATTTTTGTATCGGCCTTGTTGTGGCCCTAAACAACATTTTGTTTGTGACCTTTAATATTACTTGAGTTTGATTTTATACGTTATAAATGAAATTGAAGTCCCCAAGGCTTTAAATGTCACCATACTGAAAACATAAACAATGCACCACTAAGTTAAATTGAACATTGTCAGAGACGTTCTCATCAAACGACAACATCAGTGGTCCCCAAACTACGGCCCGCGGGCCGGATACGGCCCCCCAGCGTCCAAAATCCGGCCCGTGGTAAGTCCCAAGTTAAAAAAAAAAATAATAGTAATATTTTTTTTTTTTTTAATTTGTCCTTACTAGTCCTTTTTCTACCGTCTCCTAGTCACTCAGGCAAATTATATGGTCTAAAAATGCATTTTACCATCGATAACGTGACTAAGTCAATTAGTGCGCGAGGAATATATATGTACACAATATATATGTATACATATATATATATATACATGGACATATACACAGACATATACATATATACACATACATATTGTAAATGGCAGCAAATTTTGTTAAGGAGATAATTGCAGTTCTGGCATGTTACGTTTTTGTGCCTTTATTTTGAAGAGCCCACTCTTATTCTGTTACTTCCTTTATTGCTGATACTTGACTTCCTGCTGCCGTTCTGTCTGACTTCAACAGCATACTCACGTTACTCCAGGACTGGTAAAACATGCTGACAAAGATATATTTCTCATATTCTGTGTGAACATTTGTGAGAGGTTATTTTATTGTGCCTCGTGTTTGTGTTGTTTATATGTCACATTTAAGGAGAGTCACTCCGAGCTGTGTGTGGAAGCTAAGCTAACTAGCGGAGCAAACTTAGCGCCCTTGGAAGCGGAAGGAGGTAGGAGGAGACTAATGGTTTTATTTATTGTAAAACAAGTGGTTCATTTCATTTAAAACAAACGGGAAAATGTCATAATTTTTATTTAAATAAGAGCTGTAACTTGTAATTAAGCTTAATTCATGTGAAAATTCATTCTTTAAGTTTACTAAAAAGATTTGTTTATAAGTTTGAAAATGTAAACATGATTTATGTATTGTTTGTGGAAATATGGCATTTGTATTTTCTGTCCATCTTCATAGTTTTCACGGTGTCAAAATTGTGAGGAGAAAAGGAGGAGAGAATTAAAGTTGCACCAGTCGAAGCTCTCTGCATCTTGTGTCATTAATCCAAGTGGGCCGCTACAGTGAAAACTCCCCGGCTGCAACCAGTGACAACTTCTGGCTGCAACAGACCTGCCATCCCTGCAGAGAAGCTGACGCCATCTCATCCGAGATCCAGCTACCAACCTGTTACCAGCCAACTGACTCCATTTGCACCCACATCCTGCACAGGCAAGATTAAAAGGACAGCACGCTAAAGGTATAACATTGGGTGCCAAGGAGCAAAGGAGACTATTTACACACACGTTACAAGCTTACAGCGTATCTGAAGTGTCTTAAATACTAACATCAGATTTTGAGGTCAAAATAATTTGTGAGCAACACGTAACAATTCTGAAATGGGTGAATGTTTTAAGACAATTGGTATATGTCTTTAAAAGGTAATTTGTGACATGTCTGTTGCGATAAAGGTTTAAAGGGTGAAGCACTTTAGCTATTAATGGTTAGAGCGCTCATTTATGACATACTTTGTTGTTACTGTTTTATGTTAAAAATCCTTTGAATGTCCATAATATGCAAATGCTTGATATAAGTATTATTCTGTGGTAAAAGATAACTACAGCTTATAAGTGAATTTAGGCATAGGACAATCAAAAGCCACGCAAGACTTAAAGCAGTTGCACAAGCAAATATAATGCCACTCCCAACAGAAGAAACAGAGAATCCTACATACACACCAGTCAGGTTTAGCTCACGTGAGAGAAAATGAACAGAGAAAGGCCAAGAAATGCATGACGAGGACACCAAAAAACGTGAAAAAAACATTTAACAAGGCCTATAATTCTTGGAAGCTAACAGCAAGGGAAACAAGGACAAAACTAAAAACCCTCTGTTCATTAGAAGATCTCAATAAATTACAGCAGGATATTGAAACAAAGCACGACGCCATAAGACAGCAATATGAACCTATCCTATACAACAGTAAAACCACGGCAGAGATTGTCAACAAAATGGACGCTTGTGTTACGCTAACAAAGGAAATCTGTAGTCTCATAAGCAACCGTCTAGCGACTATTAATAAAGATTATAACGATCAACTAGAAAAGGAAAAGGTAAGAGAAACGTTAAACAAAAATGAATATGGGTCTGTCTTTGGCCAAACTAAAACTGAAACTGTAAGTTCATCAGATTCCTCAGATGAATCAAGCAAACATTCCAGCTCAGCCAGTACCCATAGCAGTAGAGTAGATGCAGTAGCAGAGCTTGCTGCTAAGCTGGAGCAATCAAAAGCCATGGAAGAAATTCAGGCACAGAAAGCACATCTTCACAAGTTGGAAAGTGAATGGAAACTTAAAGAGGCAAAAATGTTGTCAGAAATGAAACAAAGAGAGGTGGAAATGCAACAACAGTTGGAACAAGAGAGAGCAAAACTGCAGCAGTTACAAGCAGGAAAAGAGGTCGCTATAGCAGCAGCTCGTGTGAGAGCATATGACAGTTTTGAATGTTTTGAGAACCACAATGAAGAAATTGACAACAAAACTACTTCTTACAGAATGCAAACTGAACCTCAATTAAATCCAGATGCTGCTTCATTCCATCCTCACCAAAGAGCTCCTGAAATGACAATGACCCAGGAGTCTGTCAGCTTAGCACAAGCAATTGCTAGCTCATTAAGTATGAATCGCTTGCCAGTCCCTGAACCCACCACATTCAGTGGTGACCCTTTAAGGTTTACAGATTGGAAGATGTCATTCATGACTCTTATAGACAGAAAACCCCTCTTACCAAATGAGAAGATGTTTTATCTCAAAATGTATCTTGCAGGAGAGGCGCGCAAAGCCGTTGAAGGTTTCTTTTATCGAGATTCAGAAAGCGCATACAACGGAGCATGGAAAGTTTTACAGGACAGATATGGAAACCCATTCATTATACAAAAGGCTTTCCGTGATAAGCTCATGAAATGGCCAAAGATCAGCGCAAATGACCCACTAGCACTACGAGAGTTCGCTGACTTCCTCCAAAGCTGCAATGAGGCAATCCCACATGTCAAAGGACTAGCTATCCTTAACGATTGTGAGGAAAACCACAAGTTGCTCAAAAAACTGCCGGAATGGATTGTTCGAAAGTGGAGTAGAATTGTTGTAGATGAGCTTGACAAATCAGGCAGCTATCCGGATCTTGCATGCTTCACAGAGTTCCTGAGCAGAGAGGCAAGAATAGCCTGTAACCCTATTGCTTCTCCACTGTTGATACATTTCAAACCTGCAGATAGAACTCCAAAGAAGGCCAAAGCTTTTAACACAAATACACAACCAAAGAGTTTTGCTCAGGAAAGACAAGAAACAAACAACAGTAAACCAAAACCACCCTGCTCAGTCTGTAAAAGTGAAACTCATGGTATCATACGGTGTCCAACTTTCGCAGCCAAAAGTGCTGAGGATAAAAAGGCATTCATCCATGAAAATCGGCTCTGTTTTGGATGCTTGAGAAAGGGTCATATGACCAAAGACTGTAGGAGACGACACACGTGTAACACATGCAATCGTCATCACCCAACCTGCTTACACGAAGACAGGAAACTAAGATCTGTGGAAGCAATGACGAATAGCTCCACTTCCACAGAAGAACATGCAAGCCAGGAAACACACAAGGTCCTGTCCCACACATCGACACAACATGCATCTGCTACCTCAGGTATTGTCCCAGTTTTTGTGTCTACAGTACAAGAACCACACAGAGAAATACTCACATATCCTATACTGGACACACAAAGTGACTCAACATTTGTCTTAGAAGATGTACTTGATAAATTTAATGTAGATGTCCAACCAGTAAAGCTGAAACTTAGTACTATGACAGCCATCGACACAATCATATCAAGCAAGAGTGTTCATGATCTACAGGTTAGAGGACTCTACTCTGATAGCTGCATCCAACTCCACCAGGCCTATAGCTGTGACTTTATCCCGGTGGACAAGTCTTACGTTCCAACAAAGGAAACAGCATCACTGTGGCCTCATCTCAGAAACTTAGCAAATAAGTTACCACCCCTTCAAGACTGTGATGTAGGGCTCCTAATAGGATATGACTGTCCAGCAGCACTGGCTCCTCTTTAAGTCATCTTAGGTGACAAAAACCAACCGTTCGCACAGAGATCAGAACTAGGATGGAGTATAATAGGCTCATCAAACCCCCACCTAGACAGACAAGGAAATCAAAGCTTTGTGCATCGGCTAACAGTAAAAGAACTGCCAGTTCCATCAGCGACAGATGTTCTAAAGACCCTGGAATCAGACTTTATTGAGAGAACTTAGGAGGATAAATATGTGTCCCAAGATGATGTGCATTTCGTACAGTTCCTCAGTGACCACATCACACAGAAGAAGAGCAGGCATTATGAGATGCCACTCCCTTTCAAAGGCAACAGTCAGCCCAACCTACCAAACAACAAGAGGCTAGCCACAGTTCGCCTGCAGTGTCTCAAGAAAAAATTAAAGGCCAACAAACAATACTATGAACAGTACAAAACATTCATGGAAGAAACAATTAACAAGGGTGATGCAGAGCCTGCCCCTGCAACATCAGAGGGAGAAACAGAGTGGTACCTTCCACATCATGGCATCTACCACCCCAGAAAACCGGACAAGCTAAGAGTCGTTTTCGACTGTTCGGCCAAATTCCATGGTGTTTCTTTAAACGACACTTTGCTAACTGGGCCTGATCTAATCAATCCTCTGGTAGGAGTACTTTGCCGATTCAGGAAAGAAGCCGTGGCCATTATCTGTGATATTGAAAGAATGTTTTATCAATTCTCTGTCACTCCTGAATCCAGGAATTACCTGAAGTTCCTCTGGTGGACAGGCGGAGATTTGGAGAAGGAACCACAGGAGTACAGGATGGCAGTTCATCTCTTCGGAGCCGCTTCGTCTCCAGGATGTGCCAATTTTGGTTTAAAGCATCTAGCACGACAACACAAGGCTAGCTATCCCCGAGCATCAATATTTGTGGAGAAACATTTTTATGTTGATGATGGGTTAGTTAGCGTCCCATCAATTGATGAGGCCAAGAAACTGATCACTGAGTCGCAAGAGTTGTGCAAAAGAGGAGGCTTGCGCCTTCACAAATTCAACTCAAATGAAGAAGCAGTGCTCGCTTGCTTAGACCCCTCTGAAAAAGCAACAAACATTGAGCCTCTAGGCTTTGATCCAACCCCATCAGAACATGCTCTCGGCATTCAATGGTCGATAAAGAATGACACTTTCAGCTTTAACATCAGCTTGAAGGATCAGCCTTCAACCCGTCGTGGTTGTCTTTCTGTCGTCGCCTCTCTCTACGATCCACTTGGATTCATTGCGCCATTCAGCCTAAGTGGAAAACGTATCCTTCAAAACCTTTGTCACAGAGGCATCGGATGGGATGACCCACTCCCAGATGATATTAAGCCACGGTGGGAGGAATGGATAAATGGTCTTCTGAAGTTGAAAGAGGTGTCAATTCCAAGATGTTACCACCCACATGACTTTCATGACATTGTCAGAGTAGAGTTACACCATTTTTCCGACGCCAGCTGCGTGGGATATGGTGCATGTTCTTACCTCAGGTACAAAAATGACAAAGATGAAGTCCATTGCAGTCTCGTGATAGCGAAAGCAAGGGTCGCTCCCTCAAAAGTCACAAGTATCCCGAGACTAGAACTCGCAGCAGCGGTGGTTTCTGCAAAAGTAAGTGTCATGTTAAAGGGTGAGCTTGACATGAAAATTGATCAAGAAATGTTCTGGACTGATTCACAAGTCGTGATTGGGTACATCAACAATGATGCTCGTAGGTTCCACATATACGTTGCAAACCGTGTTCAATTGATTAGAAATAATAGTGATCCCAGTCAATGGTATTATGTGGACACCTCAGAAAACCCAGCCGATCACGCATCCCGAGGTCTCCATGCTTCAGATATTCACTCAACAAACTGGCTGCGAGGACCGAAGTTTCTCTGGGAAAGTGAATTACATCTAACACCTAGCACTCCAACAGACTTACTTGTGGGTGATCCCGAAGTCAAGACAATTCAGGTGCTTGCAACCAAAGCAAATAACTGCGACGACATCCTTAGGCGTCTGAGTCAGTTTTCCTCATGGACAAGACTTGTAAAGGTGGTTGCAAGAATCAAGAGGCTGGGGTGTAAACAAAACCAGCACAGTGAACATGTAACTGTCGAGGAGTGTGAGAAGGCTGCTGAGAAAGTGATTAAGATTGTACAGCAGCAAGCCTTCCCCCAAGAGATAAAGATGCTTCAAGGTGAAAAATGCCTTCCAAACTCAAGCTCTCTCTTCAGTCTGGATCCCATCTGGTCTGAAGGACTGCTCCGTGTTGGTGGGAGATTAAAACAATCATCTCTCTGTCACAAAGTGAAGCATCCAGTCATCTTACCAAACAACAGTCACATATCTAAGCTGATTGTGTCCCACTACCACGCCAAGATATGCCATCAAGGTCGAAGCCAGACACAAATGGAGCTTAGAACACTGCTATATGAGGCTACGGCTATTGTGAACAGCCGCCCATTAACAGTAGATGGAATCAATGATCCACAGGCCCTGGAACCTTTAACACCGAATCACCTCATCATGATGAAATCTAAAGTTGCTCTTCCTCCCCCGGGAGAATTTGTGAAGGAGGATTTGTACGCTACAAAGAGATGGAGAAGAGTTCAATACCTCATCGAACAATTCTGGGGTCGCTGGAAAAAGGAATATTTGCTCAACATATCCACAAGACAGAAATGGCACTTACCTTAGCGCAACCTCAGAGTCAACGACATTGTCATCATTAAAGACGACAACCTCCCGAGAAATCCTTGGCAACTAGGACGAGTGGTGGAGACTGTTCAAGACAGAGATAGCTTAGTCCGTCGAGTCAAAGTACAAGTCGGAGAGCGAAAGCCTCAAAGAAAACAAGATCCCCCCTCTAAACCTTCAGTTATTGAGAGACCAATCCAAAAATTAGTGCTTCTCCTTGAGAATTGATCAGAACAAACAGACTGACAATTGTTTATCGTGTACGATTACAGTACAGTTCACATACCACTGATAGTTAAATGTGAAGTTACTCATTTATCACAGTCAAGAAAAATCCTGTACATTTCATTTGCTCTTTGTGTATTTTGTTCATTCCTTGTATCAGGATTTGGTGGGAGTGTAAATGGCAGCAAATTTTGTTCAGGAGATAATTGCAGTTCTGGCATGTTACGTTTTTGTGCCTTTATTTTGAAGAGCCCACTCTTATTCTGTTACTTCCTTTATTGCTGATACTTGACTTCCTGCTGCCGTTCTGTCTGACTTCAACAGCATACTCACGTTACTCCAGGACTGGTAAAACATGCTGACAAAGATATATTTCTCATATTCTGTGTGAACATTTGTGAGAGGTTATTTTATTGTGCCTCGTGTTTGTGTTGTTTATATGTCACATTTAAGGAGAGTCACTCCGAGCTGTGTGTGGAAGCTAAGCTAACTAGCGGAGCAAACTTAGCGCCCTTGGAAGCGGAAGGAGGTAGAAGGAGACTAATGGTTTTATTTATTGTAAAACAAGTGGTTCATTTCATTTAAAACAAACGGGAAAATGTCATAATTTTTATTTAAATAAGAGCTGTAACTTGTAATTAAGCTTAATTCATGTGAAAATTCATTCTTTAAGTTTACTAAAAAGATTTGTTTATAAGTTTGAAAATGTAAACATGATTTATGTATTGTTTGTGGAAATATGGCATTTGTATTTTCTGTCCATCTTCATAGTTTTCACGGTGTCAAAATTGTGAGGAGAGAATTAAAGTTGCACCAGTCGAAGCTCTCTGCATCTTGTGTCATTAATCCAAGTGGGCCGCTACACATATATACACATTTACATATTATATATATATATATATATACACACACATATATATATATATATATATATATATATATATACACACACATATGTATATATATATATATATAGCGCGGCCCCCAGCCAAATTGTTTTACCCCAATGCGGCCCCGGAGTCAAAAAGTTTGGGGACCCCTGGACAACATGGATGACGGGGAGAAGACGCGGTCAAAGTGGAGGCAAGGGGGTAAACATCCTGAAGAGACGGCCAGAACGCAGCAAGAAAACGGTCTGTAAAACATAATCTCTGCAACATTTTGACCAAAGAACTACCATTGCACGTGATGTAGACCACAAGGAAGTGTTTTAAAAGTAGATAAAATCTAAATAAGAAGTAGGTATCCCTGTACTTTGAACAGTTTCTTAAATTGGAGCAGTACGTTGTTTGACTTCTTTGCTTAATCCCTTCCGTAATTTAAGGCCACATACCAGGTCTCAAAGGGGAACTGCACTTTTTTTGCAATCCATGTGTAGACAAGAACATGTTTTTCTTTTTTATGCAATATACTTTGTAATATACAGCAAGTGCAAGGTGGCTAACAATGAAGATAATGGAAGTCATTTATTGCGCCCATAAAGCCCTCTTAAATAAAACATCTAAAAACCGGCAACAATACTTCATTTCCATTTCCATCCATCCATCCATTTTCTACCGCTTGTCCCTTTCGAGGTCGCAGAGGTTGCTGGAGCCTATCCCAGCTGCATTCGGGCGGAAGGCAGAGTACACCCTGGACAAGTCGCCACTTCATCACAGGGCCAACACAGAGACAACATTCACACTCACATTCACACACTAGGGCCAATTTAGTGTTGTCAATCAACCTATTCCCAGGTGCATGTCTTTGGATTTCATGACATGAATATTAATCAAGTATTAGTGATATTGTTATTGTAAGCTCTAATGCAGAGGAAATACTTTTAGCGATGCCTTGATCACAGAGAGGTAACAAGCTTATGCAGCTATTGACATACTGAGCTGGTGAGCTGCTGCATCGCCTTTGAATTGGTAAAAGTTAATTCTAGATTATAAATCATACATCTCACTTATATAGTAGAAGTTTGTGGCCATAAACCGAGAAGTTGTCCAACTTTGACACTCAATTTAGACCCGGAGATGGCAAAAAAGACACACACATGCTCACTTACGCACACCTTTTTCTTGTCTTTTGTTCCCTGCGGGTGGATAATGATAAATTCTTCATCTATACTGGAAGATGTAAACATTCCCATGAGTCAACATTCCAGTGAGAACAGACATTGTACAGTCAGTGGTTGTTTTATTATGTTCGTAATTTGTATTTCTTGCTTTGCACCGAGCAATACTGCTGAATGATAGTGTTTCACAAAAGTCTAATTTGTTTAGCACACAGCTTCTAAAACAAGTAGCTCCTCCTCCTTATATTCAGCCTCAAAAATATATGGTTGTGCGTCAATAATTTGTCCCACAGTAATCTTTGTTCACTCTCATGAAGTATGTCCTGATTAGTAGTTGTTTATGAAGGAAATAGCGAACATTATGATGCATCTGTGAAATGAATATGCCACCGTATGCCAAAAATCACCAAAATACATAAATATTACATGTTATTATGAATGTTACTAATGTTACTACATTACATATATATACTAACAGCATGTTTAAAAAACATTGATGGATTTTTTGGATGTTCTTTAGAGGGCCTTATAGGCAGAATAGAGCGACTTTCATTGGCTCCATTGTGAGCTGACTATAGCTAACGCTTATTTACAAGTTAGGATGCATTAAAAGAAAAAACATTGTGAATGATAGGCAAAATTCCCCCCAAAAAGCAGTTCCCCTCCAAGTGTTATACACTCATAACTTTGTTGACATTTATTCTCTGAGGTTATATTTCTCCTCTTTTGCTGAGAAGAATTGTTGTACATTCTTGAATATCAGGTTATAGTTTATTTTGTACATCATTTCAATTGTTTGCAAATGCACTAAATCATTGAGTTTCAATATATTGTAATCAATAAATAAAGGGGTTTTATGTTTTCACTGTCCAACCTTGTCTGTTATTCTAACGTACTCTTTTTGTAACACAGTTATAAAGTGTACTTTTGTATTTCTACACAATAACTCAGATATGGTAAAACTAACAAGCAGCAAAGGATATAGAGTGATTTTTGGTCCAGAACATGTTTTGATTTATTAATGATTAAGGTACCGGTGCATGTGTGTGTTTTCTCCTGAACAAAACAAATACAGTAATACTAACTTTAGGTCCTTTGTAACTTTACAAATGTCGTTTATATGAAGATTGAACAATTTTTGGTCCTAGTATAGATCTCTGGGTTACACCACAAGATATATTTAGGTCTGTAAATGTATGTTTGCCTATCTTCACATATTGCTTCCTGTTGGTTAAGTAGCTTCTTGTCCAGTTTAAGACAAACCCTCTGTTGCCATACTGTTTGTTTATTAAGATACTATGATTAATTGTATCAAATGCTTTGGTAACGTTTATAAACACTGCAGCTTCCCACTGTTTACCATATGTTGCATTAATATGATGATTGGATTTATTGTGGTAATTATGTGAAAGGAAACATGTACTTCCATGATTTGTCTGCTATATCCTGTGGATATGGTCATGATTCCCCTTACGTGCATCTCAATAGCACACAGTAAAAAATGACTGAAAACTATGGCAAGCAATTGTTAAAATATCAACAGTAAAACACCGTAAAATCAAAAATACTTTATCACAATAGTAAATGCAGTGGATTCCTGCAAACCAAGAAAAAGTAGATAACCTAAATGACTATGGTTATAAAACACATAGAAAACACATAATGATAATAATAATACCTGGGATTTATATAGCGCTTTTCTAAGTACCCAAAGTCGCTTTACATGTAGAACCCATCATTCATTCACACCTGGTGGTGGTAAGCTACTTTCATAGCCACAGCTGCCCTGGGGTAGACTGACGGAAGCGTGGCTGCAATTTGCGCCAACGGCCCCTCCGACCACCACCTATCATTCATCATTCAATTCACTGGTGTGAGTGGCACCGGGGGCAAAGGGTGAAGTGTCCCGCCCAAGGACACAACGGCAGCGATTTTTGGATGGTAAGAGGCGGGGAGCGAACCTGCAACCCTCAGGTTTCTGGCACGGTTGCTCTACCCACTACGCCATGCCGCCCCACATGACTTTACTCTGAAAGAAAAGAAAATATTGTAATGTCACAAGCAATTAAATGCTAATTTACAGTATTATTATGTCTAAATTAAAGATTTTGCAGATTGTACATTTATATTTACAGCATATCTTAATTGCTTTAGGGGGTTGTGTTAAAGCATTAGCCTAGTTAACTTTTGGC
Source organism: Nerophis lumbriciformis (assembly GCF_033978685.3). Classification (NCBI taxonomy): domain Eukaryota; kingdom Metazoa; phylum Chordata; class Actinopteri; order Syngnathiformes; family Syngnathidae; genus Nerophis; species Nerophis lumbriciformis. Next base: position 19,513,113 of record NC_084558.2, on the reverse strand, counting down.
GAACGACATGTTTTCTTGTATTTTTATGGCAAGTTGTTTTTAGGCATTGAGTGGTTATGTCTCTGTGTTTCATTGTAAACTGCATGGAAATGAACCACGCTGTGTGTTTAAGTGTGCTGGAACTGTTTGCCAGCAGTTATTTAACAGATAAGGAGCATTGAAGGCTCATTTTTAATAGCTCACTTGAAGGAACATTTACCAAAAGGCCATGTTGTGAGTTGTCCAGTGAAAGGTTGTACAAACACTTTCGAGTTAAAGTCCTTATGTACCGCTCACATGTCTTGAAAACACAGGTATATTGCAGATATTAGTATTGGGGACAGGGCAGCATGGTGATGCAGTGGATAACGCTTGTGCCTCACACTGAGAAGGTCCTGGGTTTGACTCCCATGCTAGGGATCCAAGACATGCACCTGGTTATAGGCTGATTGGCAACACTAAAATTGGATCTAATTTGTTTTACAGTAAATTCCTGGCAACCACAGCTGCCAGTATTTTACCGTAAATGTTATAGTTTTTTTGTAAACAGGTTAGCAATGTATCAGTTCTTTTTATAGTAATTTACCGTAAGCAAAAACAGTTAACTGTAAAATTTACGGATTCAACATCAACATACCGTAATGTCCTATACATCGTGACTGTATTTTTTACACCACAGCTGCCAGTATTTTAGCGTAAATTGTGCAGATTTTTTTTTACAGTGCAACCAGTGTGACTCCTTTAAAATATTCCCTGACGACACCTGGAAAGCAACATGAAACAAGATAAATGAGATGTATTTGCTGCATTTAAATGATGTGCTTAAGTGTAATTCATCAGGCTTTGTTTTTCCACATGTGCAGCTTCCACTGTCACACGCAGACGGATGAAAACGCTGTGGCATTCTTTGCCCCGCGCTCACCAAACAGAGCAGATCAATGCTTGCTTCCATAACTTAATCGTAGGAACCAATAGCCATCAATTTAAGTGATTAGGTGTCTCTTAGAGTAGATCAGTTGAAAAGAAGAGAGTTTTCGGAGGTTCAGTTTGGGGGTGATATTTTAAATCCTCATTAATTTGTTCTGCCCTGAATTATTCATGGTCAGGGCTCAGGTGAGTTTCTGTCTTATGGCTGTGGCCTAAGTCACGCCAGATCAATATGCTGGTCATAATTTATCAGCAATCAATACGGCATTACTTCTAAGTTAACCTTTACCTTACCCTGCATAAATTATGTCCCATTTATTTTATTTAGCACAGTGAACATGCGGTTTGCACGTCTGTGTCGCTACAAGACATGAATTTAGGCAATCAGAATACATTTTTAATCCATCCATCCATTTTCTACTGCTTGTCCTTCTCGGGGTCACGGCAATGCTGGAGCCTATCCCTGCTGCATTCGGGCGGAAGGCGGTGTACACCCTGGACAAGTCGTCACCTCATCAATCAATCAATCAAAGTGTATTTATATAGCCCTTAATCACAAGTGTCTCAAAGGGCTGCAGAAGCCACAACCTCATCGCAGGGCCAACACAGATAGACAGACAACATTCACACTCACATTCACACACTAGGGACCATTTAGTGTTGCCAATCAACCTATCCCCAGGTGCATGTCTTTGGAGGTGGGAGGAAGCCGGAGGGAACCCACGCAGTCACGGGGAGAACATGCAAACTCCACACAGAAAGACATATGGCCACCCTACACTTAATTGGGTACCTAAGCAGAATTTAATTTTTTATTTATGTTAAACAATATTTATACTTTTTAAAATTAAATTTGAAATCAATTTGATGCATGTGTTGTAGTTAAACAAATGAATGGGGTAAAAATGTTCAATAATTATTTACTTGGGTGTAAAAAAATATTTTTATGTCATTAAAACATCCATCCATCCATCCATTTTCTACCGCTTGTCCCTTTTGGGGTCGCGGGGGGTTCTGGAGCCTATCTCAGCTGCATTCGGGCGGAAGGCGGGGTACACCCTGGACAAGTCGCCACCTCATCACAGGGCCAACACAGATAGACAGACAACATTCACACTCACATTCACACACTAGGGCCAATTTAGTGTTGTCAATCAACCTATCCCCAGGTGCATGATTTTGGAGGTGGGAGGAAGCCGGAGTACCCGGAGGGAACCCACGCAGTCACGGGGAGAACATGCAAACTCCACACAGAAAGATCCCGAGCCCAGGATCGAACCCGGGACTACTCAGGACCTTCGTATTGTGAGGCACATGCACTAACCCCTGTTCCACTGTGCTGCCCTCATTTAAAACATAAATGTTTAAATCTTCCCCATTCTATTTCGAACGAGATTCAACCCCAGTATCCCAGCTGAGCGCTAACGACGTGTGACACGGGGTTCCAGTGGGACAGCGCTGTCGTTATATTCTAATCAGTGTCAGAGCAGGAAGCGGCTAGGGATATGTTAGCAATAAAATGTCATCTAAATCGCTCTGTTACTTAGAAATTGACTTTTTGCATGTGCGTCTTCACACAAAACGGGTCCACCACAGAGGGGGCAACGCTGGATCACACCCCCCTGCGAGTTTTGCCATTTTGCTCCAAGTTGGAGGAGGGGTGCAGGGACATTGTGCGTTCAGAATGGAGTTTGGGGGGGGTTAAGTTGGGTTGATTGCAGAGCTAGATCGCCCTGAGTTGTACTGAAGACAGGAAGTCAACACACGTATTAGTGACTGCTTGGACGCGAAGAAGGGACAGGATTGGGGAAAATTAGGTTATTCCTTCTTCTTTTCGGACATGTTGAATTTGTAAATTGTGAACATGAGATATGCACATGTGGATGTACGAAATAAACTAAAATCGACTCAACTCAAAAGTGGTATCCAAGCAGCGTAGTGGTCTAATTATTGAGACTTCCCCTTCCCAATAAACACGTCACACTCCCTCTCTTGCAGGACATCAACATGGATAAAAGTAAGAATGGTTCTTTATTTTGCTTTTTTCATCTTTGCGTTTTTATTTTGTATTTAATCTTTTTATTTGTGTGTTTTGTAAGCCCTGCATGTGTTCTGTGTCCATGGTGAGTGACTTGGATCAGTGGTGTCCAAACTTTGTGCAGCAAGGGCCGCATGAGAAGAATTGAAGGATGCTGGGGCCACTTTGATACATTTTGTATGTTGGAGCAGTGACACAAACTGTGTGTAATGTTACACTGGCCAAACATAATAAATGTACTTGTTTTAAAAAATGATTTCTTGTTTTAATGAATACTTAGGCCTACAAAGCTACTATATTATAAGGTTGCTAACTATGGTGGTACTTGGAGAGCCAAGTGTTTTCTCAGGTGGTACTTGGTGGAAAAGTGTCAGAAGCACTGTGTTGGAGATTTTAAAACCTAGACAATACAGGTCAATCAATATATGCTTAACTAAACATCTGTATGAACACTTATCTTTGTGTTAGTGATAACAAAGCAAATTAGTGGAATGCCTAATCCAGGTCTATTCAACTGGCCAAAGCTTTTCATTTGGCCTGCCGATCATCGTCCAAATATGCTTGATGAAACCATTAAAACTAGGATGGAGCATGTATGTAGTAGTACTCCCGGCACCCTACAGGGGGCAACAGCGAAGCATAAGTGTCACAATGAAGCAGCAAAAGGGTGAGTAGAAGAAGACTACTCATTCAACCCGGGGGAAAAAATCCAAATAAATTGCAAATATCTGACTTTTAACATCGATTGGACAACAAAGTATGAATGTTTGGCCCCGATCAAGTGCTCGAGTCATTGTTTTCAGGTGGCCCTTTTAAGCGAAGGACACATTGACCCAGACAAGCAGCAACAATGGTAGACATCCCAGCCTGTAAGCTTCCTCACCAAACTTGGTCAAACATTTGTAAGAAGATATTGTGCATTAAGATATTTAGTTTGTTTTGTATTGAAATTGCTGACTTCGAGATATCATTTGTATTCGCAGTCGTGTTGTTTTTTGTCTGAGAGTGACTCTGCTGATCAAACCTCATTTAATACATATAGCGCTAAATTTGAGAGGGCGACAACGCTAACAGTGATAAATCACATACAATGTTTGTGGGTGAATGTTGTATAACGCCTATATGTGTAAACATTTGTAATTTATTGTGTAAATATTCAACACTAAAAGTTCCATTTTATTTATGTAAAATAGACAATGGACATTATTTACGTAAAATACACAATGATGGGTCAAATGCAGAGAATAATTTTGCCACACCTAGTGTGTGTGTGACAATCATTGGTACTTTAACTTTATACTTTTGTTATGGTAAACTACCGACCGGTGTCCCACCTTCCCTTTATTTCGAAAATCCTCGAAAAAATTGTCGCACAGCAGCTAAATGAACACTTAGTGTCTAACAATCTCTGTGAACCTTTTCAATCCGGTTTCAGGGCAAATCACTCTACGGAGACAGCCCTCGCAAAAATGACTAATGATCTACTGCTGACGATGGATTCTGATGCGTCATCTATGTTGCTGCTTCTTGATCTTAGCGCTGCTTTCGATACCGTCGATCATAATATTTTATTAGAGCGTATCAAAACACGTATTGGTATGTCAGACTTAGCCTTGTCGTGGTTTAACTCTTATCTTACTGACAGGATGCAATGCGTCTCCCATAATAATGTGACCTCTGACTATGTTAAGGTAACGTGCGGAGTTCCTCAGGGTTCGGTTCTTGGCCCTGCACTCTTTAGTATTTACATGCTGCCGCTAGGCGACATCATACGCAAATACGGTGTTAGCTTTCATTGCTATGCTGATGACACCCAACTCTACATGCCCCTAAAGCTGACCAACACGCCGGATTGTAGTCAGCTGGAGGCGTGTCTTAATGAAATTAAACATTGGATGTCCGCTAACTTCTTGCAACTCAACGCCAAGAAAACGGAAATGCTGATTATCGGTCCTGCTAAACACCGACATTTATTTAATAATACCACCTTAACATTTGACAACCAAACAATTACACAAGGCGAATCAGTAAAGAATCTGGGTATTATCTTCGACCCAACTCTCTCGTTTGAATCACACATTAAGAGTGTTACTAAAACGGCCTTCTTTCATCTCCGTAATATCGCTAAAATTCGTTCTATTTTATCCACTAGCGACGCTGAGATCATTATTCATGCGTTCGTTACGTCTCGTCTCGACTACTGTAACGTATTATTTTCGGGTCTCCCTATGTCTAGCATTAAAAAATTACAGTTGGTACAAAATGCGGCTGCTAGACTTTTGACAAGAACAAGAAAGTTTGATCATATTACGCCTATACTGGCTCACCTGCACTGGCTTCCTGTGCACTTAAGAAGTGACTTTAAGGTTTTACTACTTACGTATAAAATACTACACGGTCTAGCTCCGTCCTATCTTGTCGATTGTATTGTACCATATGTCCCGGCAAGAAATCTGCGTTCAAAGAACTCCGGCTTATTAGTGATTCCCAGAGCCCAAAAAAAGTCTGCGGGCTATAGAGCGTTTTCTATTCGGGCTCCAGTACTATGGAATGCCCTCCCGGTAACAATTAGAGATGCTACCTCAGTAGAAGCATTTAAGTCCCATCTTAAAACTCATTTGTATACTCTAGCCTTTAAATAGCCCCCCTGTTGGACCAGTTGATCTGCCGTTTCTTTTCTTTTCTCCTCTGCTCCCCTTTTCCTTGAGGGGGGGGGGGCACAGGTCCGGTGGCCATGGATGAAGTGCTGGCTGTCCAGAGTCGGGACCCGGGGTGGACCGCTCGCCTGTGCATCGGCTGGGAACATCTCTACGCTGCTGACCCGTCTCCGCTCGGGATGGTGTCCTGCTGGCCCCACTATGGACTGGACTCTTACTATTATGTTGGATCCACTATGGACTGGACTCTCACAATATTATGTCAGACCCACTCGACATCCATTGCTTTCGGTCTCCCCTAGAGGGGGGGGGTTACCCACATATGCGGTCCTCTCCAAGGTTTCTCATAGTCATTCACATCGACGTCCCACTGGGGTGAGTTTTTCCTTGCCCGTATGTGGGCTTTGTACCGAGGATGTCGTTGTGGCTTGTGCAGCCCTTTGAGACACTTGTGATTTAGGGCTATATAAATAAAGATTGATTGATTGATTGATTGATGTTTATTTTATGTTTTTGTTTTGAGTCTTACGAACCTAAATGAAGGAAGAATTGTACAGAAATAAAACTCCATCCATCCATCCATTTACTACCGCTTGTCCCCTTTGGGGTCGCGGGAAATAATTAAAAACAAGGAATACCGATCCTCAACATTTTTTCTTTTATTGACAGTGCAGTGTGAAAGCCAATGTGTTTTCTTTGCAATTAAGTAAACGCAGTCTCAAAGTAATATACAACCTGCGGAAAAATTCACATTCCGATGTCCGGCCCCTGAGCCCTTGGGCTCTTGAAACTGCGGCCCTCTTTTATTATGTAATTGAATAGCCCTGGCCTATATAACCCCCGTGAGATAATTCATAAATTATTATTTACTAATGTTATTACTATAGCACCATTCAAACTTCAAAACTTCCCATGTATTGCAAGAAATGTGTACACATGTACATCAGAACAGGACACTTGGAAATGATCAAAGACCATATACAGGGGTCAGGTGCCATTTTGGAGGTGATTTGAGTCGGTTCTATTTTTTTCTTTCTTTTTTTGTGTAATGTTTAAGGATCTGTTTATTTTGTCTTTATAATTTGCTGTGGGCCGATAAAAAAATAAGCTGCGAGCCGCAATTGGCCCCCGGGCCACACTTTGACGGACTTAGGTGTTCATTTGAGTACAATTTTGGGTACAATTTAGGTTTAAGTTACGACTTACACAAACACTCAACTTACATCGCCGCTGTAGGAACCGAACTCGCACATATTTTTTATTTGCTATTTATTTTACTCATACATGGACCCAGAGGGACCTCATGTATATCGAGAAGAATGTTTTCCTAATAATGGTACGATGGTGATGAGGATGGTGATGTGCTCACAGTATGTTTTAGCGGCCAAGGTGCTTTAAAATGGTTTCTCTCTGCACGCCCCCACACACCAGTGAAGCATGCGTTCTTCTTGTTAGGGGAAATCACAATGTTGGTTTTCCCCTAATTCTTAATTCCAGGCTTGTCAATGTCGAAATATTATCATAATTAGCTTCACAGTATTTTATTGCAAATAGCAACACTTCAAAACAGCACCAACATCTTTAGTATCGCAGATGACACGTCTGCTGTGCAGGAGGTGTGTTGGAGTGCTACAAACTGGCACACTGCAGACAAAATGAATAGAAAAGTACTATCAAGAGTTACCCATGGTGGTCCATGAAAGGCTAGGTCAGGGGTGTGCAAACTTTTTTCCACTGAGGGCCGCACACTGAAAGTTCAAAGCATTCAGAAGACATTTTGCTATTTTTCATTTTTAAAACCAATACAATATATTGTATGTATCCCCTCAATTTAGGTGAGTGCTAAAGGTCCAGGTGTCCCAAAAGGGTCTTTGTCATATATTTCCTTTCATACTTTCAATGCTTCAATATCTATAGATCAACTTCAGACCTGGCAGCACGGTGGGACAGGGGTTAGTGCATGTGCCTCACAATACGAAGGTCCTGAGTAGTCATGGGTTCAATCTCGGGCTCGGGATCTTTCTGTGTGGAGTTTGCATGTTCTCCCCGTGACTGCGTGGGTTCCCTCCGGGTACTCCGGCTTCCTCCCACCTCCAAAGACATGCACCTGGGGATAGGTTGATTGGCAACCCTAAATTGGCCCTAGCTTGTGAATGTGAGTGTGAATGTTGTCTGTCTATCTGTGTTGGCCCTGCGATGAGGTGGCGACTTGTCCAGGGTGTACCCCGCCTTCCGCCCGAATGCAGCTGAGATAGACACCCAGCACCCCCCGCAGCCCACGATCAGGACAAGCGGTAAAAAATGGATGGATGGAACTTCAGACCTATCCGTTGACATAAAGTAAAACATTTTTTGCGTTTTATGCCTGTTTTGTCAACCAAAAACCCTGCTTTTTATGGCAAAGACACAAAAGTGGAATATTTGATGTGGAGTAAATGGAGTCCTAAATGGGTAAACAACATTGTTTTTGTCTCAATATTGTTTTTTAATAATGACAACTAAAAAAAAAGTTCCACTGAAATTATTGAAGATCCAAAAGGGCCCCACTCATAAAAGTGTGAAAAATAGGTCATGTATCAATATATATTATTTTTAGATTCAACGCTTAAATCTCCATATTAACTCCACATCTATCCGTCGAATATAAGCTTTTATTATCTATGCATGTTTTCTTACGTTTTATTTATATGGCAAACACACAAAATATGCAATATTTTCCCTCATAAATATTTGCCCTAATTGGAGCCTTAAATTGGTCAATACTTTGGACCAAAATTGATTTTCATTATTATATTTTGAGCAATACAATTTTCCAAGTTAAAAAACTGCCTGCATAGCAGCTTTGTGTTATTAGAGTCAAATGTACAACTTTTTCTCATTACATTTCACCTGTTTGCTCTTTAATTCCACTTTTTATGTTTTTTTGTTTTTTTTTTAATTGGTATTTTTAAAATGTTCTGTGGGCCGTAAAAAATTAGTTGTGGGCCGCAAATGGCCCCCGGCCACACTTTGGACACCCCTGGACTAGGTAAACACTGCACTTCCTGTCTGCAGCTTTGCGCCTCAGTCGACAAGAGTGTAAAAGTACAGACATGGCCATTATGGCTGATGTGTTGTCGCTCCTGTCTTGTCCCCTCCAGAGAACAAAGACATCCAGAGATGGATGACCCGTGTGTGTCCGTCATCACGTAGAGACGACGAGCCCAATCTCATGGACGAGTCCTAAATTCCAACAGCATGTGCCCCAAAAATAAAAAAATAAAAAATAAATACAGAATATATAAATATAAAGTGTTGTATTTGAGTTGAAATGTGGCTTTTAAATATCTAATATAATTAAAACATTTTAAGATAGTTAAAAAGTAGCATTGAATATTTAATCATTGTCAAAGAAAAGGCATTTTTACAAAACATTTACAGTTCTAATTTAAATTATTCAACCCGGATTGTAAATGTTATATCTTTGCAGTATAAACCAGGGGGTCTTAACCTTTTTGACCTCGGGTCCCAACTTTGCTACTACAGAGGGGCCTTGGGCCCACTCAAATATTACCACCTTGTGTTATTCTTGATTTTAATCGTAATTAATAACCGTGTCCAACCTACACACAGTTTATGATCTTGTCAAATGATACGAAACCATGTGTTTGTCACAACGATTCTTTAACACACAAACCTTAGGCTTAGGTCAGACTGATTAGAAAAAAGGGTACTCATCAAATATACTACATAAGAAGGGACTCATAAATAACTGACACACATTAAATGTGCTTACAATCATGTTGTGCTAAAATAAATAAGCTAATAATAATAATGAATATGTTTCTCAACTAAACTGTCAATAAAATTAAAGTGCAAATAAAAATACATCTTAAATAAATAAATGATAAATGGGTTATACTTGTATAGCGCTTTTCTACCTTCAAGGTACTCAAAGCGCTTTAACAGTATTTCCACATTCACCCATATTCACACACTGATGGCGGGAGCTGCCATGCAAGGCGCTAACCAGCAGCCATCAGGAGCATGGGTGAAGTGTCTTGCCCAAGGACACAACGGACGTGACTAGGATGGTAGAAGGTGGGGATTGAACCCCAGTAACCAGCAACCCTCCGATTGCTGGCACGGCCCCTCTACCAACTTTGCCACACCGTCCCATCTTCACAACTTTAGTCATAATTTTTGCGCTTGATACACTTCTCTGTGACTTCAGCTTCAGACTTCTTCTGTTTGTTTGATATTGTCATTACTGCCACAAGTAGTGGAAAAGTATATTACAACTGAATACCGCTGGGGTCTATATGGACCACAGCTGAGAAACAGGTATTTTTGGCGGCCCTTAGAGGGCGCTGGTTTGAACCATTGAAAGTACAGTTTCTATTCTTTTTTAAATTGACTGTTGATAGTTTGAACATTTTACAACTGATTGTTGAATATTTTTGAGTGCAACTATAATAAGAATCTGAGGTGGTAATCAGACATTTTGGAATGTGGCTTTAAAATATCAAACCTAGTTTAAGTTTTAGTTTTTATTAGATAATTATTATAATAGTCACACATAAAAACATGTCAAAGAAAGTATACACGCAGATGTACTCAAAATTATTCAACCCCAATTTTAAATTGTATTTCTTTGCAGTATAGTTTAAATGTAAAGCTCTAAGCCAAAACACTTTTATACTTAAATTTAAACCATTAATATTACTAGTTTTTTAACTACATTTGTACATTTTAAAGATGACTGTAGGATAGTTTTGAGTGCAACTATAATATGAATCTGAAGTGGTAAAATTTACATAGAAATGTTTTACATTTTCTTTAAAACGTGTAGGTTTTACACTGATATATATAATTTTAACAAACTTAAAATTGGCCAATGCAAATCTATCATAAACTGTTTAGTGTAAGTATATCAGAATGTACTTTATATGGCACTTTGAGGAAAGTAAAAATCCTTGTGGGGTAAATCCAACACAATTTAGACTATTTGAAACCTCGGCTTCTCTTCCACCTCCGTACTTCCTGTACCGTGTTCTTGACAGGCCTCGGTTCCTCGTCTGTAGAAAACTGCACGACAAGGTCGTTTTGGCCGATGTGTCGCCATTCCTGTCTTGTCCCGTCGAGACAAACAAAGACAGAAGATCCTGTTGAACGGCTCTGTGATGATGCGACACTGTCAGCCTCCTGTCTGCCTCAGCAGGACCACAGGATGCAGCAGAGAGCGGGGCCTTCATTCACAGCCATTCAGAGAGCAAGTCTGGGAGGGTTAGCCTGTTAATGTTCAACCACAGACAGGAACTGATACAATACTCCTGCACCGCCTCATCATTATTCCACACCTTCATCTTTAGCCTTTAATTCGCCTGAGGATGGCCGATGAAAAAGTGTTTAAAAAATGTAAAAAAAAAAAATTGTTACCTCGCTCAAAACAACGTGTGCAATCTATAAAATAGCGTGTACTATTTGTGGGTGTCTTGCGTGAGATCTACAAAGACTGCGTGTGTAATTAAAAAGTGGTGCAGACTGCCTTAGTTAAATGAGAATTTTGCGTGGAGACACACATTTACTGCACATTCATGTTATCATGCTCCTACCTGTGGCATTTTGCTATGATTTCAAAAAAAGCAGGAGACATCTACCATTGTTGATAGGCATTTTAGAAGCAGTGGTGCATTGCTTCTACATTGAAACTTTTTTTTTTTACCACTAAAAGTGCATGGGCAGTATTGTAGGCTACACTGTGTGTGCTCAAGATGCAACAAATGCATACTCCAAGAAGTATTTATCACATATGATATGCGTTAGTAATAAATATTCTAAAAAAAAACGAACATCATTAAAGAAATATTAAATGACACCAATTAATTTGTTTTCATAAGCCCCTTAAGTCATCTAGCAGCTAGAGAATTATAAAAGGATGTTGCTGAATAGACGATGTGTTTAATATTTTTTATTTCTGTCCATCATCTGTCTGTGCAGCGCAAGCACTCCTCTCTCACAGACACGTGTGCAATGGTGTCAGTTTGCAAAATAAAACGCAAAATACTGCTCTCAAAACGGTGATGAGTGTTGGTAAATCACATTGCACGTGTGAAATAATTATATTTGCATTTTCTTTCCCAGATCAGCATATATTTTGCATATTAATGAAGACAGAGACGCAAAATGGATTGCACGCCTTATTCTGCTCACTTAACAGACGCAATCCACTTTGCGCACGTTTAGTAGATCAGCTTTGCGTGTGCACGAAGTTTGTACTTAGTACACGCAAACCTTTAGCAAATCAGGCCCTAAATCTATAATCAGAATAATTACACATTTATTTTGATTGATCTCGATTAATCACAGTAAATTACTTGCATGCATCGTTTAGATTAACTTTGAAAAATTAAAAAAAAAAGTAGATTGCACAGTTCAGTACATATTCCGTACAATTGACCACTAAATGGTAACACCCGAATAAGTTTTTCAACTTGTTTAAGTCGGGGTCCACATAATCAATTTATGGTAACCTGGAGTTGTCTTTATTTTTAAGTTATTATGACATGATTTTACCATTACGGCCCACTTGAGAATACATTTTCCTCCATGCGGCCCCTGAGCTAAAATGAGTTTGACACCCCTGATGTAGTGCAAATAGTATGTCAAACTAATGACAGAAAAACAAACCAAATAAAAGCCCAGTTCAGGACAGTTGGGACACGTGTGCCAATTAAGGATGGAACAAAGACACGGCAAACATGTGACAAACGCAATAAGCAATGGTAATAATTTCAAACACCCAATAAAATTTCACATTTCCGCAGAAATATGTCATATAAATCTTGCTGCTTCATCCTTCTTCTCGTCACACAACATCACGCTCCTCTGTAAACAAACCCCCACTCTTCTTTGTGCCAAAGCCTTGTCTTCGCTCAGCTGCTGTGACACAGTCCCTTGGATTACCGGGATGATGCGTTTAATACTGAAAAGCATGCAGCCTCTAGTTTCAGAAACCATTGCAATTATTTCAACTGCAACTGCGCTAATAGTTAAAGACCTATGGTAAATTTTAAATAACGTCAAAAATCCTGCAGTCTCTGGTGACATCTTTGGTGTTAAATGGTTTTAATAAAACTATTTCCCCATGCCTGGACAAAGGTTATACAAGTATTGTATATTATTAACGTATAATCACAAAATAATATAATACAGTATGACAATGACATAACAAAACTAAAAAAGTAGGGGTTTTTTCATGAAACAAGTGATATCTTACAAGAATAAAGTTGTATACTTTTTATGCTGTCATAATTATTGTACATGATTTCCCTAAACTTTTGAAATACTTTATATAATGCATACGTATATTTAAAAATATTGTTTTATGTAATTGATAATTTATTTAAAAAATAATGCATTATACATATATTTAAAAAACACGTAATGAAAATAATGGTTTCAAAAATCATGCATGAAATATCATGCATTTTTAAAGGATGATTAAGGAATTTTAAAAATAAAACATATTAGAATAATCTATAAAAATATAATGAATAATTAAAATGTATGTACCCCGCCTTCCGCCCGAGTGCAGTTGGGATAGGCTCCAGCACCCCTCGCAACCCAGTGAGGGACAAGCGGTAGAAAATGGATGGATGAAAATTAAAATAAATTTCCCGAAGAATAAAAATATTTATTTGTATTTTACAATATTTTTTTTAATCTATTATGCATATAATATAAACACAACTGTTTCATTTTTATAATCGTATAAAACGGTTTATGCATTTTTGCCAATGTGTCCAGACTTTCGGGACACCCTAATAATTTGATCGTAATGTTATTAGTGAAGTGAAGTGAATTATATTTATATAGCACTTTTCTCTAGTGACTCAAAGCGCTTTAAATAGTGAAACCCAATATCTAAGTTACATTTAAACCAGTGTGGGTGGCACTGGGAGCAGGTGGGTAAAGTGTCTTGCCCAAGGACACAACGGTAGTGACTAGGATGGCGGAAGCGGGAATCAAACCCTCAAGTTACTGGCACGGCCACTCTACCAACCGAGCTATACCGCCCAGTTGGGCGGTGTAGCTCAACCGGGCTAATAATAATATTACTTTATTCTTGTAACATATGACTTATTCCTTAAGGTAAAATTATTGATATTTCTATGCAGTGAATTCAGAAGGAAAAGAGTAGTAGTATGTACTTTAATTATTGGTCCTGACACGGCCATCCATCTTCCAGGAGACAGTCTGTACGACACCGCCATGCCTCCTCCCAGCTTGCAGATGATGTGTCCTGTGGCCTCCTGTGTCTGTCTCAAGCCTCTTTCAATGGTGACGTCTATCTGATTGTCTTGTGTTTAATGGTAAACTCGGCAGATTTCTCCACCAACCAAATGCACATTGTTGTTTACACCAAATTACTGTAAATTGAAAAAAACTGTACCACTTAATTTTTTACAGTAAAATTCTGGCAACTGATCTGCCAGTTTTACCATAAAATCTAGAGCTGTTTTTATTTTATTTTTATTTTTTTACAAAAAACAGTACCACTTTTATTTTAAAATAAAATTCTGGTCACTGATCTGCAGTCAAATCTGTAAATGTTTTTACAGTGCATTACTGTAAATTTAAAAACGATATCATTGTTTTTTCACACAAAATTGTGGAAAATAAACAGACAATTTTATTCCATAAAACCTACAGTTGTTTTGCAGTGCATTACCGTACATTGAAAAACCGTATCACTTTTATTTTATTTTTTATTTTTAAAATTCTGGACTCTGGGCAACCATTTTTTTACGATAATATTTAGAGTCGCTTTTTTAAACGATACATTATTGTAAATTAAAACATGGCACCACCTTTATTGTTACAGTAAACTTCTGACCACTGAGCTGCCAGTTTTATATCATAAAATCAACAGTTGTTGTTTTACAGTAAATAGAAAAGTAGCACTGTATTTTTACAGTATACTTTTGGAGCCTGAGCTGATAGTTTTTCATGAGAAACTCTAGTGTTGTTGATTTTACAGTGCATTAGTTTAAATTTAAAATTGGTACCACTTTAATTTTGCAGTACAATTCTGAGGACTGAACTGCTAGTATTATACAGTAAAATCTTTTGACATTTTTTTAACGTGTAAAACAGCTGGGATAGGCTCCAGCAAACCCCAGGACCCCAGCGATAGAAATTGGATGGATGGTTGGAAAGCACAATACAGTGTCAGATGTTAGTCAAGGTATTTTCTACCTTAAAGTCAAAGGAGAAGTGCACTTTTTTTGGAATGTTGCCCATTATCCTCAATCCTTATGTAAGACAAGAACACAAATGTTTTTCTTTTTTTCATGCATTCTAATTCATAAAATACGGCAAGTGCAAGGTGGCTAACAATTAAGATAATGGGGGGAATCTATTGCGCCCACAAAGTAATCTAAAAAAACATTGAAAAACCAACAGCAATACTCCATTTACATGTTGTGACCTGAATAAATAATCAAGTATTAGGGGAATTGTTAATATAAGCTATAATGCAGAGGAACTACTTTTAGCAAAATCGTGATCACAGAGAGCTAACTAGCTTATGGCGCTATTGACATACTGAGCCGGTGAGCTGCTGCATCGCCTCTGAGTTGGTAAAAGTTCATTCTCGATCATAAATCATGCCTCTCACTTGTATAGTAGAAAGTTGTGGCCGTAAACCGAGAAGTTGGTCAACTTTGACATTCAACTTAGACCTAGAGATTGTTACAGAGGCATGAAAAGACGCTGTTGTGCACCCATTTAAAAAAAATGTTTTACCTGCATGATGATTATGATTACTTCTTCATCTAAACCGGAAAAAATGAACATCCCATCAGTCGGCATACCAGTGTGAGCAGACATTGTATATTAAGTGATTGTCTTATTATGTTCGTAGTTTGTATTTCTTGTTTAACACTTGACAATACTACTTGATGGATCTGCTTATCACTCAGCTTCTAAAACTTGTAGTTCATCCTCTGTATATTCAGGCTCAAAAATATAAGGTTTTGGATCACATGTGTCAAACTCAAGCCCCTCCACATCGTTTTATGCAAAAGCCTGGAAATAATGTGCATCAATAAAGTATTTCATCTTTCTTACAAAACATGTTTGTTCTTTCAGTTTTGACAGAACATGAGAATGATCTGACCATGCAAAAAACAATATTTTAACAAAGGGGTGTCCAAAGTGCGGTTAGCAGCTCGGGTTTTGTTGGCCTGCAGAATGTTTTTGGATAAAAAAAAACCAATTGGATATGGGTTAATGGATACAATGAACACAATCAAGCATATAAAAGTCAACTTGTTTTACCACTTTACTGCTACTTTAATATAAACCTCATAAGTTTCACTATATATACCGGTATATACAAAAATAAAACACATGACATAGACTAGATAATTTATAGTGTTAAATTAATTAGAGCAAATATTTAAACTTGTATTAAAGAAAATACAAGCCTCCTCTCCTACAAGCTATTTAGCAAATGGACAAATTTAACCAGGATGTGGTCTTTGTGAGGTTTGGAATCCCTCCTGCGTGTGTGGTGAAGGCGTGTGGGAGTGTTGTGTGGGCTTTCCCCTTACAGAAAGACGAAAAGGCCAACCTACACACTTGCCGCCATTCTCCCTGCTATGACATTCAGTTGCAGTCTGTCAGCAAAACAGCCAACAGGGCAGAAAGTATAGAAGATTTGGCCAACAAGAGAAGCGGGACACAACAAAGGCTGTGTGAGAGTGGAAGTGTGAAGAAAAGGAAGCGTGTGAGGTAGACTTGACGTGCAGATACTGTGTGTGTCAGTGGGACTGTCCTGGTGTGCAGAATTGTCTCACTCCTACACTCGCATTCCCAAGGATCAGCAGAAAGGACATGCATGTGAGCTACCTGCATGAAGTGTATGGATGTGTAGGAGGTCAAGCTCTTTTATCTTTTACAGGCTGTCAGTGCAGCCCAAAACATCCGACACAGATTTGGCCACGCTCGGTTGAGGACACCAGGATCCAAAAGGGATTATTTTTCAAAGCAAGGAAAAGGAATATCATTTCTATAAGAACATTAGCAACACTTTGTCTAACTAGAGCATCAAATTACTATTACTAAATGTTATATACATATATCACTGACCACAGCAATATGAAGGAGCTTCCGGTTGTGCAGTGGCATCAGTCAGTCCATGCACTAAATTAGTCAGAGTTCTCAAATAGTTTGGCTCTAAATAAGCATCCTACAATCCATGGAAACACCTTAATCCGATCATATTCGGTTTTTGAAAAGTTGGACTAACACACCTGGATTATGGGATTGAAAACCTGATCTCTCGAGTGGGTGTGTTCCGCCAGAGGGGACCCTTTGTATCGCGCATGCGCCAGTCTCAACGCATGGGATATAAACCGGAAGCAGCTACCATTCAATAAAAACATAGCAAGAATTGTATTAAAGAGGATACTGTTTGATTGCTTCACAAATTAAAAGAACTGAACATTTTGAAGTGCATCGATGGAAGGAAAAAAAAACTGAGACTTACCGGTATATAAAAAAGTAGCTAAGTAAATGTAGAATACCGGCTTAATTCAGAGTCCCGAACGAAAAATACGAATGAAATGAAAGATAATGAAGCAGGTGTATTAAAGGCAAATATTAAAGCGAACACAAACCTCTTCAGGCTGCATTTGTGCACTCCAAACGTATTCGCAGTAACTCTGTATTCCACACCACTGGCAATTGTCCAGAACAATAGCAACTTTCATCTGGAACAGTACCGGCCGGGACACGAACCGTCTTTTCCTTCAGATTTAAAACTTCTTCCATCAATCTACAGAGCATATGCATGAACTCCGAGACATTCGAAAGTTTTTGTTTCCAAGATTCTCTGTCCAAAAATGTTTTTGTACAATGTACAATCTTTTTGCATGGGACCTGCATCTGGTCCAAGACCTTCTTGGTAGTAGCGTCATTGTAGTAGCGTCATGGTAATAGCATCATGGTAGTAGTGTCATGGTTGTAGCGCGATATAAGATAATTCCTTGACGCTGTCTGCTATTTAACATCAGCATATCAATTACAGACATAATATTTCAAATCTGTGCCAGTATTACAGCGGACATCAGGTACAACAGAACTAAACTGAGCCGCAGATGCCTGGTGTAAGGTCATAGGTCAACCGTAAACGCAATACATTTATCTGTGCGAAAAGGAAATAAGCGCCCCCCAGTGTATGGGAGGTACACGGCGTATGACCAATAGTCACATTTGAGAGTGTGCATGGACACTTGGGACTTCACAGGTAGGTGTGAAAATACAAAAAAACGAACTATTCGAGAAATCGGACTAATTTAGTGCATGGAAATGTAGTGAGTGGCGTCTGGCTACAGTTTGTGGCGATGCAACCATCTTGACTGAGAGCTTTATTTGATGAAGGCTGGGTTGTTTAACAAGACAACACTGTAGTCCACACAGTAGCTGCCGACTGATGCCACTGCACAACCTGAAGCTCCATATTTTAGCTCTTCTCTCTCAGATGATGTTTTATGGTTATTAGGCTGAGTCAGCATCAGTAAGGGTCTTCGCAGACAAGTCTGCAAGAACCTCCAGGCTAAATTAGGGTCCTGAGCAGAATTTTGTTTTGGAGCGTTGTTGTTTGGAGGGGTTTTTGAGTGTTTTTTTTAAAAGGGCTTTATTGGTGTAATAGATGAATCCCTATTACCTGCATTGTTAGCCGCCTCTTGCTAAAACATGTATTTACTTCATGTTCTCAATTTGTACACAATTCAAATTTATACATAACAAATAATACATTTCTCCATAAATGTGTAAATAAGTTGCAATTCACATAATGAGATAAAGAAGAATATCTCATTTTTCAATAAGGTTTAAAAATGTTTATTGGGATTTTTCTTTCTCGTACTTTGTAAACATTTTGCATTTGAACAGTCTTTTAAACTTGATCATATTAGAACTTTGTTTGATTTTTGATTTTTTTTTGCTTAATCCATTCCATAATTAAGTTTTGTAAGTGTTGTACGTGCATACACATGTTTTAAATTATATTTTTCTCTAAGATTCTCCTCTTTTGTTGAGAAGAATTGGTGTACGTTCTTGGGTAGCAGCTTACAGTTTGCTTTGTGCATAGTTTTATATGTTTTCAAATGCACCAAATCAATGATTTCAATATATTTGATTCAGTGAATAAAGGGTTTGTATGTATTATGTATTATTCTAACTGATCTTTTTTGTAACAAGCTTATAAAATGACTACCCTTCAGCGTTGGGATCTTGGCTGTGTATCAGTATTGGTTGTCCGCGAGTGTTCTAATTGTATTTATGAATTTGTCCAATCTGTTTTAAAATATTTTTTTCAATACATTTAGAAAATTGTGGAGTAAGTAAACAGGTCTATAGTTTGTAACATGGTGGTTGTCTACAGTCTTATACATTGGTGCAACTTTTGCTATTTTAGTTTTGTTTGGAAATGTGCCTGTTTGAAATGATAGGTTGCTGATACACAATAATGGTTCAGACATCTCTTCAATAACCCTTTTTTAAATCTTTTTTTATATCATTTCTGTTACAATCCGTTGAGGTCTTGGATTTACATTTATTTACAATTTTGATTATTTCCTCTTCTGTCACGTCCGTGAGGAACATGGATTTGGGATTTATGTCTATGGTATCATTCACGTCCTCAACTGACACTGAATCTGGAATCCTTTTCTCCAGATTTGGTTCAATATTCACAAAGTAGTTATTAAAGCCTTCAACGACTACTACTACATTTTTTACATTTCTGTCTGAGAAGTATTGAATCCTTGAAGCCTTTCACATCCGCTGTTTGCAGGGCATCCCGGGTCTAATATAAGACCGAGTGCCTCATACTGAGATACTTTGCTTCACAGGTTCCGTCAGCATAGAAGCTCTAATGTTCAAGCACCTCCTCTGATCACCTCATCCGTATGCCTGGGAACCGTCTGCCACGTAAAGTCCTATACAGTGAACTTTGCGGAGAACGGAGAAGTCGTGGAGAACATAAACCACGCTACAAAGACCATCTCCACTCCATCTTAAAGCAATGTAACATCCCAACAGCCAACCTAGAATCTCTTGCAACTGACATATTTATTGTGCATGACATATGTGCTCGTAGCATAGATGCCTTTGAAACAAGCCGCACCCAACTAAAAGAAGCTCTCCGCCAACACCACCATTGCCAACGATACCAACAACAAAGATTGGGGACTGGAGTTTGCTGTTCTGTTTGTGGAAATCTGTGTGTGAGTTTGGTGTCCGGAGCCATATGAGATACCATTTCCCCGGAACCAACCCTTGTGTTGGGCGTCATCGTCGATAACGACAAACTACCAAAGAATAGAGGTTAATCCTTCCTAGCACCATTTTTTAATGATGCTTTTAAGGATACTCCATGTTGCTCTCATGTTGTTTGTGTTCCTGTCTAATAAAAGACCGTGGTATTATTTCCTACATGTTAGTAGTATGTTAGCTTATTTTTTATACGTTTTGTACTTAGCTTATTTTTTTATATGTTTTGTACTTATTTTCTCCCTCTGTGGATCTTTGGGTTAAAAAAAAATTCTATAATCTATATAATGTATTCTTCTTGTTGCAAGCAATTTTTAGTCCCTTTGTCATCCATGGTTGATTGTTTTTCTTTTGCTTCTTACGAAGTTGTTTTCATTATGAAAGGGTTTAAAAAGATTACCATATGCTTCGTTTACATATTTTTTTACTGTACACATTTTCCCAGTTTTGCGTGTGTAATCTTTGAAATGTGTTTTTGTCATGTTTATTACTCTTCCTGTAATTTCCGTCATAGATTGGGAAAACTAGTAGATGATCACTTATGTCGGTTGTTAGCAGACCACTTTTAGTATTATTATCAAAACTAAAAAAAATATTATTGATAAGCATGGCATAATTTATGCTGATATCCTATAGGATTAATATCAGTATCAGCCAATACTCAAGGCTCTAATATTGGCATTGTTTCGTAGGTGGAAAAGTTATATCGAAAAAACTCTATATTTAAAAACTATATTTACTGTATGTTTACAACTTTAATTCATTATCTTTTAATGATGTCTATTCGGCAGCTTGCTTTACAAAGAAATGTAGTAATGTCATGAGTGCTGCAATAGATGATACCGTATTTTTCGGAGTATAAGTCGCACCGGAGTATAAATCGCACCTGCCGAAAATGCATAATAAAGAAGGAAAAAACATATATAAGTCGCACTGGAGTATAAGTCGCATTTTTTGGGGAAATTTATTTGATAAAACCCAACACCAAGAATAGACATTTGAAAGGCAATTTAAAATAAATAAAGAATAGTGAACAACAGGCTGAATAAGTGTACGTTATATGAGGCATAAATAACCAACTGAGAACGTGCCTGGTATGTTAACGTAACATATTATGGTAAGAGTCATTCAAATAACTATAACATATAGAACATGTTATACGTTCACCAAACAATCTGTCACTCCTAATCGCTAAATCCCATGAAATCTTATACGTCTAGTCTCTTACGTGAATGAGCTAAATAATATTATTTGATATTTTACGGTAATGTGTTAATAATTTCACATATAAGTCGCTCCTGAGTATAAGTCGCACCCCCGGCCAAACTATGAAAAAAACTGCGACTTATAGTCCGAAAAATACGGTATCTATTTTGTCCAATTTTAAGCCATCCGATGATTTATAGCACAGAAAGATCAGACTTGCACAGAACGCCAAGTCAAAGGAAGGGGAGTTATAGGGTTGTGGAAGATTTAAAAAAAATCTCAGCAACAATTAAAAAAAAGTCACCCCATCTTGGCCTGCTGACTGACTCTCTATTAGTACTTCTGGCAATGATAGTGGTGCTGTGCTCGTCAGCGTTCTGTTTTCTTCCCATTCACCTCTTGCTTCATCTGACCCTGCTCTCTCTCTTTCTGGCCGACGACTTGTCATAGAGCCTTTCTTTCTTCTAATCGCTCTCAGCTCTCGTTTCTCCTCTGTCAACTCTACTTCTTTTATTTAATAGGCCATTGCCCAACTCACATTTTTGTGCCGTTGGCATGGACGGCTACAGAGTTCCTCTCAGACAAATGTGAGGCTTTTCACTAGTTATCACCTCTCATACATTTCTGAAATAACTTATTGTTATTGCACTTATTCACTTGAATATGATGGACATATTTCTATATCCATTCTCGTGGTGTCTATTTTAGCTTTATGATAGGTTGCAAAGCACTGCTCCTGCTTTATTAACGGCATTTCTTGCTTTGGTAGCTGATACGATCAACATCAATCCTAAATCAAAAC
The DNA here is from genome assembly GCF_033978685.3 of Nerophis lumbriciformis. Taxonomy (NCBI): domain Eukaryota; kingdom Metazoa; phylum Chordata; class Actinopteri; order Syngnathiformes; family Syngnathidae; genus Nerophis; species Nerophis lumbriciformis. The sequence continues at coordinate 19,491,179 of NC_084558.2, read as the reverse complement.
TCATCTTTTGCCCAATTTCTGCCACCTCAATACAGAAACTAAACAATTAATTGATACAATGTAAAACATATAAATTATGTGTCAACAAGAGAATGAATAATCAGTAATAGGTATGGAGAAACAAGAGAATTAATACATCGGGAAGACCACAAATAAGTATTTTTTTTGTCAATATATTGTTTACTATATACAAAGCATCTTATGAGACCTTTTACCTATTAGACAACAAGTAGCTAGGCATCTCAAGCTTTGATGAGTGATGTGCAATCTTGTAGATATCATTTATATGTGCAGTTATGCTGACTTACATAGTGTATACATATAATATTTTGAGGCAAAAGCAAAACATCAGAAGATCACATACTGTACTTTAAATCTTGTAAATGTGAAAAGACTGCCCCCGTGTGGCAGAAGTCCAAACAACACAATTAAGTGCCAACATACACTCTCCAATTGTTGGATTTATTTGACTTCAGGTTGACCGAGTCCACTGGTGTCAAATTCAAGGCCCGGGGGCCAGATGTGGCCCGCCACTTCATTTTATTTGGCCCTCGAAAGCCTGGAAATAATATGTATCAATGAAGTACTGTAACTTTTCTTACTAATTGTATTATTTCTTTCTATTTTAGGAGAGAGAAAAAAATATGTACTTTATGTAATCTCAAATTATGTTAACTTGAATATTGTCTAATTATGCAAAAATATATTATGAACCATTCAAACCATTTTTTAAAATATGAATAAATACTAATAATATTGATTTCAAAGCAAGTTATCCATCAAAAGTAGCAATAGATGTCATGGTAAAATTGTGAAATTTACTGTGGTTTTTACATCATTTTTCTCTAAATTAAAAAAAAACTGTACATTTTTTACTGTAATACAAAAGTATTACGGTAAAAAAAGTACTGTTTTCACTGTTTTGTTCTGTTAAAACAGTACTACACAGGAAAATCTTGTTGATTTGCGGTTAAAAAAAAACCCAAAACAAACTGGCAGCTCAGGTGCCAAAATCTTACTGTAAAATTGCAGGTTTTTTTTATTTACAGTAAAAAAAACAAATGTAAATTGAAATTAAATGAGCTGCCTTTTTATCAAAAAAAAACAGCAGTACTGTCTTTCTATTTACAGTAATATACACTACATTTTGAGGTGAAATTATTGCAACTTACCATTTTTTTTTTACATTTTAGTTTAAAAAAAATCTGCTAATAAAATGCATTAAGAAAATTGTGTAATAATAGTTCTCACTGTTAGAGGCGGCCCTTTGGGGCCAAACATAACTGCCATGTGGCCCTCAGTGAAAATGACTTTGACATCTCCGACCTAGTCAATTTGTAGTGGAAAACAGACAAAAAACAACAAAGATGTGTTTTTATGCGGCAATCGCCGTGCGCGATATGACGCTTTGCAAGAAAGCTTCATGTGAAATAAAAGCGACAACACAAAGGGAAACCCCCACAACAGTACCTGTCTGTGGGTCTCCATTGTGGAAAAAGTAATCATCAAATAGATAAATAATTAGTAGAACGGAAAAAGGGGAACAAAAAGATCTCCAGTGTGGAGTCATTTCCAATGCAGGATCCTGTGAGTTCTCTCTACAGGAAATTCATTCATCCATCCATTTCCTACCGCTTGTCCCTTTGGGCTCGCGTGGGGTGCTGGGGCCTAACCCAGCTGCACTCGGGCATAAGGCGGAATACACCCTGGATATATTTATTGATTTTAGGTCTGCGTTCAATTCTATTCAGCTGCACTTTCTTCTTAGCAAGCTTGTTCAGGCAAACGTAAATCAATTTCTTATCAAACCACTCCTCTCTGTCAGAGAGGCCACAACAGGTCAAATGTATTTCCTATCCAACACCACAGTGTGTAGCACTGGGGCCCCCCCAGGGATCAGTCAGTTCGCCCTTTTTGTTTACTTTTCATACCATCCATACATCCATTTTCTACCGATTGTCCCTCTCGGGGTCGCGGCCAATGACGGCATTCTTGCAGAACCATATCAGTACATTTAAAAATGTTCTGACGATATAGTTTTACTTCGTCTGAAGACGAGGAGTTCTAATCCAAACATACTCAGCGCTGTTGTTGAAAACCTTGGAGCCTGGTGTGATGCACATAATTTGAAGATTCCATCCATTTTCTACCGCTTGTCCCTTTTGTGGTCGCGGGGGGTGCTGGAGCCTATCTCAGCTGCATTCAGGTGGAAGGCGGGGTACACGCTGGACAAGTCGCCACCTCATCACAGGGCCAACACAGATAGACAGACAACATTCACACTCACATTCACACACTAGGGACCATTTTGGTGTTGCCAATCAACCTATCCCCAGGTGCATGTATTTGGAGGTGGGATGAAGCCGGAGTACCCGGAGGAAACCCACGCAGTCACGAGGAGAACATGCAAACTCCACACGGAAGGATTCCGAGCCCAGGATCGAACCCAGGACCTTCGTATTGTGAGGCCCTGTACTCGGAAAAAACAGTTGAGATTGTTAGAACAGCTGGTCATCGTGAGCCAAGCTCTATGGTCAGAAGAATACATCAGCGCCTTTACTTCGTGCGCAGACTCAGACTATTTGGTGTCTCCAAAAACATCGTGCTCGTTGTCTACAGACCTTCCATTAGGTCGTTGGTTTGGAAAGCTACTGGTTAAATCCAAAAACACAAATACTATACTTCTTCAAGTTCATGGGAAAAATCCTGGGTACGCCTGTCCCTCTTGGCCCACAGGAGCTGAAGGAGACAGTGCAGTGCAGGATCATCCTCTCTGACCCGACACATGTCCTGCACCCTGAATATGAACTGTTGAACTCCAAGAGTGCCCTTTTGCCGTCACAACCGTACAAGAAATCATGTATACCTCTGTCTGTGAATCTGTTAAAGAAGGAGAGAAAATGAGGTGTGGGTGTATGTGATGGATAATGTAATGTAATGTTATACTGTGGTGTTTTCTGTGTTTGTTTTATTGTTAAATGTAAATGAAGCACAGTCCCTTCTTAAATACTGGGGCAGGCCCCCCTGGCAGGGTGCGGTGCCATGCCAAGGGGAACATGCTTTTTTCGCTGTAGCAGAATATGATGAAGCGTATGTAGCACTTGGCTTCACTGTAACCACGATGGGAGACAAGGAAAGACCGGTGTCCTGATTCCTTTAATGTTGATAAACTTACAATGTTAAGCAGAGGTATAGTTATAACAATGTAGACCAATTATACTATTTCTATAGTCACTGTGGAGAGAAAATGTTCTTCTTCATAGGGGTGTCGTAACAGAAAAAATTTGAGAGGCACTGATGTAGCAGAACCATCCATCCGTCCATCCATTTCCTACCGCTTGTCCCTTTCGGGGTTGCGGTGGGTGTTGGAGCCTATCTCAGCTGCATTCGGGTGGAAGGCGGGGTACACCCTGGACAAGTCGCTACCTCATCGCAGGGCCAACACAGATAGGCAGACAACAGTCACACTCACACTGAGCATCAAGGGTTGGAATTGGGAGTTCAATCACCAAAATGATTCCCGAGTGCGGCCACCGCTGCTGCTCACTGCTCCCCTCACCTCCCAGGGGGTTCGAACAAGGGGATGGGTCAAATGCAGAGAGTAAATTCACCACACCTAGTGTGTGTGATTATCAGTGGTACTTTAACTTTACATTCACACACAATCGGTCCAAAACAAATTTCCCCTAAGGGAGAATAAATAAAAACAACTCTTGAATTTTTTTATCAGATTTGGTTCGGTACATGGCCCTAACTACCATTAAAGACACTGAGGTCATGTCCTCAGTATTTTTATTTTTTTCAATTCTTTTTATCGACATTTTCAAAAAAACAGAAAAGAGTGCAAGTCGAAACGGTACAATTTTTAAGTCAGTAAATTCTTCACACCCCTTCCCTTGACCCACCCACCCCACTCGGTATTTGTTTAAGTGACAAATAGAATGGAAAAAGTCATTTTACAATGTAGTTCCAAGGAAACACCACTAGAGGTCAGAGTGGCATTTGTGGTGTGTTTGCAACTTTGCAAAGGGTAAGACTGCGAAGAAGTGAGAGTTGGATGAAAGACAAGAAAAAGGAAGTTGATTTTTGAATCAACTCGTAACTTAAGGAGGTAAATATTCCTAATAAATAAGTGTTATGCAGTATACCAAACGGTGGTGGTATTAGTTGCATATGTGTGGCTTTTTGGTTTGAGGAATAATTCGGTTACTTTTAGGAAAGAACAAATAGTGGTGGTCTTTTAAACAAGCTTGCTAGCATAGCATTGTAACATTAAGAGACACAGGTAGGATTTTTGGTAGAGATGTCCGATAATGGCTTTTTGCCGATTTCCGTTATTGTCTAACTCTTAATTACCGATTCCGATATCAACCGATACCGATATATACAGTCGTGGAATTAACACATTATTATGCCTAATTTTGTTGTGATGCCCCGCTGGATGCATTAAAACAATGTAACTTTACCATGAATTGATTAACGTGGACCCCTACTTAAACAAGTTGAAAAACTTATTCGGGTATTACCATTGAGTGGTCAATTGTACGGAATATGTACTGTACTGTGCAATCTACTAATACAAGTTTCAATCAATCAATCAAAAACAAGGTTTTCCAAAATAAGAGAACAACTTCAACTCCAGTTATGGAAAACTTTTTTTTTTAACATGCCTCAAAACAGCATCTTAGTCATTTTCTATATCGCACAGAGACAAACCCGCGCTATATCGCGTATATCGACATATCGCCCAGCCCTAGTTCTACCTCAATGAAAGCTTTTGGTTTTCCGGAAATTCATTGTGTTGCTCAAGGTAATATTATTTATATTGTGCTGGGATACACATGATTTCAGCCTTTCAAAGCTCCTCTTGGACCACCCATTTTTGATCTCAGTATTTGTCAAATCATAGTTACGGCCCTGGTTTGGCATACTAATTTTCCACATTCTTTAACTTAGTTAACGTAAAAAACGATTTTGAGCAGAACTCTTTTGACCTCAGGGCCCAGCTTTTCCACAACAGAGGGTCTGTGGCCTACTCAAATATTAAAAGCAAATTAGTCATCTTAGTCTTGATTTAAGCCATATTGAATAATTATATCTAACCTACTTACAGTTAAACAGCCTTGTCAAATGATATGAAAGCATGTGGTAATCACAAAGATTATTATCAAGGCTTAGGTCAGGCTGATTACAAAATTAAATATTAATCAAATATACTGCAAAAGAATGGATTCCTAAAAAAATAGATGTACCTACAATTACGCAGTGATAAAATAAACAAATTCTAACTACATTTTTAATAAATAATAATATGTATGTTTCTTAACTATACCGTCGATAAAATTAAAGTGCTACTAAATATACAGCTTCACCACTTTAGTCATAATTTCTGCGCTTAAAGGGGAAATGCACTTTTTTTTAAATGTTGCCTATTGTTCACAATCATTATGAAAGACATATTTCAAATACATTTTTTGTATTCATTCTAACTTGTAAGTAAAAGTGTGCTTACACGGAAAAATTACGTTAAACCAAGCATTTGGCTCCGTTTACTCCCAGGGGAAATCTCTGAAGCAAAGTATGTTTAGTTTGTCCGCCATGATTAACAAGCCAAACACCGCTAGTGTGCATGCGCCTGACTTTGTGTTGCCTAAAATGCATTAATAAATGATGTTTTTTTGGTCATTAAAAAATTAGACGATATTACTTACCGATATTAGTCTGGAATTTTATCGCAAATTATCATTATACCGTTTATCGTTACATTCCTAGTCCATTAACAAGTAAAAAGTCAAGGGCGGTTACGGCATGTTCTTGCCGTCGATGATGGTCAATTTTTTAGGGCATTACGGCAAGTGACAAGGGCGGTCGCAACACTTGCCGCGGTTCGAGCCCTGGTTTCCTCACATCCTTGCTCCCTGGAAGTTTATTGTAGATCATAAATCATGCCTCTCACCTGGAAAGTAGATGGCTGAGGACGTTCTTCGACAAGTTGCCATTTAGCATCCGGAAATAGCGAGAACAACAAGAAAAGATGCTTGGTCCATGATTATTAAACAGCATGATTATTGCCCACAATAAAAAGCCTCTCTGAAATGTGCAGTTTTGCTTTATTGAGGGTCTGGGGGGGGTCAGAACAGCAGTCAGTATCTGGTGTGACCACCACGCTTAGAGGTAATCAGGTTGTTGATTGTAGCCTGTGGAATGTTGGTCCACTCCTCTTCAATGACTGTGCAAAGTTGCTGGATATTGGCAGGAACTGGAACACGCTGTCATACGCCGATACACAGCTTCCCAAACATGCTCAATGGGTAACATGTCCGATGAGTATGCTGGCCATGCAAGAACTGGGAATTTTTCAGTTTCCAGGAATTTTGTACACACCCTTGCAACATGGGGCCATGTATTGTCATGCTGCAACATGAGGTAATGGTCTCGGATGAATGGCACAACAACGGGCCTCAGGATCTTGTCACGGTATCTCTCTGCATTCAAAATGCCAGCAATAAAATGCACTACCGTTCGTTGTTCATACCATATGCCTGCCCATACCATAACCCCACCCTGACCATGGGCCAATTGATTCACAACGTTGACATCAGCAAACCGCTCTCCCACACGACGCCATACACGCTGTCTTCCATCACCACCAGGTGTGAATGAATGATGGGTTCTCACTTCTCTGTGAGCGCTTTGAGTATCTAATAATAGAAAAGCGCTATATAAAATCTAATCCGTTATTACTATTATTATTTTCTGCCTAGAACAGTGAAAAACGGAATTTATCGGCGAAGAGAACACCTGTCCAACATGCCAGACGCCACTGAATGTGAGCATTTGCCCACTCAAGTCGGCTACGACGACAAACTGCAGTCAGGTCGACGAGCTTGCAGATGTGGTTCCCTAAGACAGTTTCTCACAGTTTGTGCAGAAATTCTTTGATTATGCAAAACGATTGTTGCAGCAGCTGTCCGGGTGGCTTCTTTGAGACAATCATGCTGGATGTGGAGGTCCTGGGCTGGTGTGTTTACACGTGGTCTTCAGTTGTAAAGCCAGTTGGATGTACTGCCAAATTCTCTGAAATGCCTTTGAAAATGGCTTATAGTAGAGAAATTAAAATTCAATTCACGGGCAACAGCTCTGGTGGACATTCCTGCAGTCAGCATGCCAGCTGCACGGTCCCTCAAAACTTACGACATCTGTGGCATTGTGCTAAGTGATAAAACTGCATATATCAGACGAGCTTTTTATCGTGGGCAGCCTAAGGCCATGTCTACACTAAGTCGTTTAACCCCTTAAACGAATAATTATTTAGCCTAAGCCCCGTTTCAGCCACACTAAACCAGCGTTTAAGGTCCCCATCCTCAGACAAATTTTTACACGGCTAAGTGCGCCGTGTATTTCTTGAATCTCCGGCACTTGGCTTTGTATGGACTCATTGATCGTTTACAAAGTGAGTTTGGAGATGGAGTGACGCTAGAAAGATCGCGCCCACACAGGAAGTGACGTCAGAAAGACCGCGCTCCACACATGAAGAGACATCAGAAAGAACGCGCCAAAGTCAGCCTCATAACAAAGATGGAGGCGAGTCATCCAGACATGCTCGTGTTTCTTCTTCTTGTACATGTACAGGCGCTTTTGGGAATCATAAATCAATACCTTTAAGAGAAGGCAACGGGCGATTGCAGGTTTTTCAGGAACAACACATCTCAGACGGCAAGAGAACTTTCGAATGTGCGGTTCAGCTGTGATTCTACTTAGCGAAAAACTTTGTCCCTTCCTCCCGTGGATGTGATAGAGCCAGTGTGTGACTATAAATATTGCTTTATGGATGTGACTGTGGAATGGCCAGGCAGCGTGCATGATGCCCGCATCTTCGCTAGCGCGCAGCTGAAAGATGGAACCATCGCCTCATGTCCCAAACAACTGCTGGAAGATGAAGATCCAGTCCCTGTTTTTCTTTTGGGTGACCCAGCTTATCCCCTGATGCCATATCTCACGAAATAATACCCCAACGGTGGAGTGAACCCACAACAAGCTTTCGGTCTCCCCTAGAGGGGGGGGGGTTACCCACATATGCGGTCCTCTCCAAGGTTTCTCATAGTCATTCACATCGACGTCCCACTGGGGTGAGTTTTTCCTTTCCCTTATGTGGGCTTTGTACCGAGGATGCCGTTGTGGCTTGTGCAGCCCTTTGAGACACTTGTGATTTAGGGATATATAAATAAACATTGATTGATTGATTGATTGAACAACAATACTTTGGGTATTCTCTGTCTAAATTAATTGTTGTAAAATGTTCTTTATCGCATTGTCTATTTTCTCATGTCGATTAAAGATTTGATTAATTTATGATGGCTCAGGTGTGATTCACTACAACAGGGCCCCACAGCACACTGGATTCTAGTTAATTGAAATACCACAACACTGGATATTGTTCAAAGGAGATACATTTTAATTTAAAAACTTGCACCCAAAACACAGCAAAAAAATGTAAAATGCACAGCAAACGATTTACAGTATAGCTATTTTAAATAACTTCACAGTGAAGTAAAGTCATCTCAGGTGGATTATTATTATTATTATTTTGTTTTTTTCGCGCATGCGTACTTAGTCGCGTTGCGCCGTAGACGGAAGGGGGTGGGCGTGGTTGTGTGTGTACACAGATAAGGTTAGGTGAGATTTACCCTGGATAACCTTATCTGGCTTAGTGTAAACGGGGGCTAAAGGAACACCTGTGCAATAATAATGCTGTTTAATCAGCATCTTGATATGCCACACCTGTGAGGTGGGATAGATTATCTCGGCAAAGAAGAAATGCTCATTAGCACAGATTTGGTAACAGTATTTGAGAGGAATAGGTCGTTTGTGTACCGGTATATAGTAAAAGTTTTAGATCTTTGAATTCAACTCATGTAAAATGGGAACAAAAACCAAAGTGTTGTGTTTACTTTTTTGTTCAGTGTACAACCGACAGCATTATAACTATGTAATTACATATTTGCCAAGTGGTTCGAACGTTAACAAGTCTTCTATTAAAAGACCAAACTTTGATCCAAAATAATCCACTAGAAGTAAAAGTGCTCTGTCGAAAGAGAGTACAACAATATTTCCAGAATGTTCAGTTTACGTTATGCACCAACATTTTATTTAACCAGCCATTAAGTAGTATTGTTGATTGTAATGCTCTATGTGCTGTACAGATTTGCTCTGCAGGAGAAAAGTGTGAGATACTTCTCATTTCGCATTGATTGGGTGTAACTTTTTGCTTCTTTATTCTGTTTTATGTTTAGGGCAGCTGGAGCGTACCCGAAGCGGAAAGAGAAGGAGAGAAAATAAGACAAAGGGGGGATTGTGGTAACAAGACAAAGAGATGCAACATCAAAAACCTGACAACAACAACATGACTACATCAGCAAATAGCTATAGATATATTGTGCCAATAATCATCATAATAAAAGATCAATAATAGTAAAAGTAATAACAAGATACTGTCCGTAATAAGTACAACATTATATAATAACAGTAATAATATTGACACAGCATGGTAACAATAATCACCACTATTATCATCATTATTAAAATCAACAACTGCAACATCATACATAACTTAGATGAGTGTTTCGTAACCATAGGGCGGGGTCCCATTGTTGGGCCGCAAGCGCCCCATAGCGTCCACCAAAAATATATTTCTCAGCTGTACTCAGTTGTAATACACTTTTCCACCACTTGTGGCAGTAATGACAATATCAAACAAACAGAAGAAATCCGGAGCTTAAGACATAGAGAAGTTTCAGACAGTTTAGTTAAGAAACATATTCAATATTAATTTAGTTTATTTTAGCACAACATATTTGTATGTACATTTATTTTTGAGTCCCAACCAGCAGTACATTTGGTTAATACATATATTTTTTAGAGAATTTTGGAAGACATTTATATAGTATGACAACAGAGATTGTCACCATGCTAATGTGACAATTCCATTAGTGTTACACTACTTATGATAGCATACTGGATGTCAGCATCACACATAAGTTTGTTTGCTCTTTTACTGTGTGTTTTATCATTTCCTGTTCTAGTGCTCCTATTTTGGTTCTACTTACCGTTGGATTCCTGGGTTTGCTGCTTCCTCATTTTCTGACAGAACACCTGTTTTCCATTTTCTAGCCTATTTAATTTCACCTGTTGGTCCTTGTCGGTGCTTGGTCATTGTGCCTTGTACTTTGAGAAGTGTTCTTCTGTGCACTTCCATGCTGCACTAGTTTTGTTTTGCACTACCTGTGTTTTCCCAAATTAAACTGACATCTTGCCTGCACATTGCCTTCCCGATTCTGCCTCCCGGGGTCCAGGCCAACAATGCCAACACTAGAACGTAACACTAATGATAATAATAATGCTAAAGTGACAATAAACAATACATCGGCAGGAAGAGATGGGACACCCAGCCCCCAACATATGGAGCCATTTTGATATGTTTTTATATGCGTTGTTACAATCACCTAAGTTAGGCCTGGCCTCCTATGTGACAATTCTTAGTAATATTTTTAATAAATAATGCATGTTGGAATAAATCATGTAAATAATACATTGAAGTTGTCTTGTGAAGGTTTCCCTTCATGCCAATATTGACTTCTGTGGTAAAGGGCCACTCAGAGTACCGGTCGACCACTACTAGTAGGCCAGATTACTGGTATCGTCATAGCAACTGTACAAGCAAACCACTTCGCAAAGTACTTTGACATTCGAAAACAGGGGTGTTGTTTTATTAAAAGAGAATGAAAAGAAATAAAGTAAAATATAAAGTTAGGCAAATGTTTTTACATTTACATATTATATACAGTTGTCACAAACTTGTCAAAAACCTTTTTTCAATTTCCAAAAAAAAGCATGATAAACTGTATATAGACACATGCATAAAATATCGACCTATGTAGACAACAACATTAGTAAGAAACCGTTCAAATTCTTGAGAATAATTATTCTTACTGTTCTGATTTCATTAGCCGCTTAGAGAGCATTGATATCTCATTAATAGAAAGCTGTTGAACAAATATGATTTCAACTGCATTAACACATTTCTATAAGTAAAAAGTCAATTAGTATTCACAGCATAGTTGACCAAAACGGGCCTTAAAATATAGGCTCTTTTAGATTAAGTTGTAGAGTAAGTATATTGGAAGCTGCAATTAGCTAAAGTGATTATGTTTTAATATCTTTTTAATATACATACTGCAAAAATAACTGTTACAATGTAGGTACACTTCATCTATGTTCAGTAATGCAGTTATGGGTTTTGTTTCAAGCATGCATATCAAAAAGAGAGAACAATAATGACAAAATGAACAAGGTGTAGATTAAGAAATTCCCAGCTGAATTCCAAGTCCATTTTTAATAAATGTTAATTTTTCAGGAGAAACCTCCCTTAAATCTATATCTGCCGACTAACACAACAAATAGACTCTGCAATTGGCAGTATTGTGAATTAATGAATTTGTATGTATGTAAATAAATTAGTAAAAAAAAAAAAGATCGATTCATTTGTCATTTATTGGACTTAAAGTGGGTTTTCTTAAAGGGGAACTGCATTTCTTTTGTTTTTGCCTATCATTTTATTTATATTTATTATATCATTATCATTTTTGCCCACAATCATGAAAGACAAGAAGAAAAAAGTTTGTTGTTTTTTTCGCATTCTAACATATAAAAATCGTCTCGTTCTTAGTGGCTAGCAATGCAGCTAATGGGAGCAATCAATTCTACCACTAAATCACTTTAAAAATGCATTCAAAAATTGTCAACAATACTTCACTTACGTTACGTAAACTGTATAATAACCAAACCGTATTGTTAGAGCGAACACTAAGGAACTGTTTTTCTAGCGTACTAACACATCGCCGTGCTACGGAATTAGCCGTAAAAACTAACTATGGCAAGAGATGAGCCAGCTTCTACATCAGCACGAAACACGTTTGAGTTTGTAATGCACAACACAATGTGATAGAACACCAATATGTACTGACTGAAATGCACAATCATATTACAGTATGTTTAATCATCTGTAATCATATTACAGTATCTGTAAAGTATTAGCCCACGTTTCATGTTTTGTTTGTACACAGCGAGACATTGTATGTGTCTGTGGTGCTACACGCATGACGTGCTGCGTGTAGCATTATCAATATAAAGTGTGACTCACTCGATGGACAGTTGTCTGTTTGGTCCAGCTGGGCAGGGCAGTTTTATTTCCAGTTAATTATGGGTAAGCACTCCATTTATGTCAAAATACCTTGGCTTCAAGTTCCACATTTTGCAACTTCCATTCACTTTTACCTCACTCTGTCGGCTTCAGTCTGGTCCAAGGTCTCACTCTTCCTTCGTGCTCACTTCTAGAAGCAGGAGTTCATCCTCCATAAATTCAGATTCAAAAAGATAAGGTTGTGAGTCCTCATTTGTCCAAAAATAGTCATCTTCACTGTTTGTTACCAAGTCTGCCATGATTAGAACACACACAAGCGTTTTGTATCCGGAAGTAGGAACACAAATTGTCGGACTTGCGCTGCTATGAAAACGAAAATCAATGCGCCGAAAAATTTGTTTTGGCAATGATTAAAATGACTAAAATACGTTTGAAAAACTGTACATATACACATTGTTATGAAGGTGTGTTACTACATTATAAGTATACTTGCAGTGTGTATATAAATGTTGGAGTGTTTTGAAGTTGTTTTAGAAAGCTTTGATGGCTACAACCATGACTCCCATTAGCCGCATCTTCCAAGCCTTTAAAATCCCGCCCCCCAAACAAAACATACATGTGTGTTCTTGTCTCTCATGATGATTATGAACGATAGGCAATTTTTTTTTTTTTTTGAAGTGCAGTTCCCCTTAAGGATCTAGTAGCAATGGTCAATTGTCACCATGGCGACAGTGATCATTTTAAAGACTGCATCCTAAACATTTATAGTTTGTTTTGTATGTAAGGTTCTATAGTGTATTGTTGTTGAAATATAAATTATTACAAAACAAATTAAACTGTGGTAAAAGTGAGAACGTGCACGAGCGTAACTGCCATAAGACTAAAATAAGTTGACACAAGTTACATAGACTTTGCGCATGCGTGGACCAATCAACATTTTTTAACGGTAAAGTCCGACCTTTAAAACCGTTCGGGTGTTATTTTTTTCCCGTCAAAATAAAAATTAAAAAAATACATTTGTAATCATTTGCCAATGTAAATCTTTTATTTTGAAGCAAACAATCATCGACAACAATCTAATGATAATCAAACTGTTGAAACATCAATTTAATTTAAAGTAGTAATAAGCACAAATATGCAAAATAATACATCCACATTCTAAGTGCAATGAATTAAACTATTCATTTATTACGTACTGACATTGTCCGTACATATCAACATTTCCTCTCAGAAATAATGTAAGTAAACACTTTTCAAAATAAACATAAATTACCTTTTACCCAAGTATTAAGTTATATAATTTGATTTCTGATTTATATACTTTACATTTTATTTATATATACATATATATATATATATATATATATATATATATATATATATATATATATATATATATATATATATATATACACAAATACATACAGTCATGGCCAAAAATATTAGCTCTCCTGCATTTCTGTCAGATAATGCTGCACGTCCTCCACAAAATTGTTTGTGTGTATTGGAACAAAAACAAAACAAACAAAAACAAAACAAAAAGCCAAAGCTGATATTATTTTACACAGAACTCCAAAAATGGACTGGCACCCTCAACTTAATATTTGGTAGCACACCCTTTGGAAAAAAATAACTGAAATCTTCCTGTAACCGTCAATGAGTTTCTTACACCTTTCTACTGGAATTTTGGACAACTCTTCTTTTGCAAACTGCTTCAGGTCTCTCAGATTTGAAGGGTGCCTTCTCCCAACTGCTGTTTTAAACCTCTCCACAGATGTTCTATGGGATTTAGATCTGGACTCATTGATGGCCACTTCAGAACTTTCCAGCGGTTTGTCTTAAGCCATTTTTGTGTGCTTTTTGAAGTATGCTTTGGTACGTTGTCCTGCTGGAAGACCCATGACCTCTGACGGAGACCCAGCTTTTTGACATTGGGCCCTACATTATGCCCCAAAATTCTTTGGTAGTCCTCAGATTTCAGTCAAGGCATCCAGTACCAGAAGCAGCAAAGCAACCCCAAAACATCAGTGAACCTATAATAATAATAATAATGGATTAGATTTTATATCACGCTTTTCTATTATTAGATACTCAAAGCGCTCACAGAGAAGTGGGAACCCATCATTCATTCACACCTGGTGGTGGTAAGCTACATTTGTAGTCACAGCTGCCTTGGGGTAGACTGACGGAAACGAGGCTGCCAGTTTGCGCCTACGGCCCCTCAGACCACCACATATCACTCATTCATCATTCATTCACCAGTGTGAGCGGCACCGGGGGAAAGGGTGAAGTGTCCTGCCCAAGGACATAACGGCAGCGATTTGGATGTTAAGAGGCGGGGAGCGAACCTGCAACCCTCAGGTTTCTAGCACGGCCACTCTACCCACTACGCCATACCGCCCCTCCACCATGTTTGACTGTAGGAATGGTGTTCTTTTCTTTAAAGGCCTCATTTTTTTCACAGTGTCATGATGTGCTTTAGCAAAAAGCTCCACTTTAGTCTCATCTGTCCACAGGGCGTTCGACCAGAAGGATTTTGGCTTCCTCAGGTAAGTTTTTGCAAACTCCAGGGGGGGGTTGTGTTGTTCCAATGCAAACAAAAGAAATAAACATGTGAATACCAAAGCATTTGTAATTTCAACAATTTTCTGGGAGACGTGGTGCATTATCTTACAGAAATGCAGGAGTGCCAATATTTTTGGCCAAGACTGTATATATATATATATTTATATATATATATATATATATATATATATATATATATATATATATATATATATATATAGTTTATAATACATACAATACATTGGCCACCATCAGTGGGTGTTCAAAATGGCTGAGCAAAATGGTCAGTGGCATGGTCAGCCACAACAGCAGTGGCCAATTGATGGTTAACCACTTTGTTGGTTCAAGTAGCTGAAAAAATGGTTAACCAATTTTTCAGTGGCCAACCACTTCATTGGCGTTCAAAGTGTCGGAGCAAAGTGGTTAGTCATTGACTCCTTTTGAATCGCAGTGTCTCTCCACCTAGACTGAAGGGGATGAACTTCTGCGCCTGCTGGGCTCCAATCTCAGCCACATACAGAACCCCTGACTTTAGGTCCAGGTCAACCAGATGTGGCTTGGCTTCATCAGCCATTTGAATCACACTGACCACCCTGCACTGGCCAATTAAACCCACCGGTGGTGCATCCAGTAGAGAAATCTGATTAGTGTTGAGCTGGACAACAACAAAGTACTTCTTATTAGGGGTCAGGCGGACTGAGTAAGGTGCGTCCTCAGTGAAGCAGCTTCCCCATGACCCCAGCCAGTCCCCTGTAAGTGAGTTGAAAACCTGGATCCTCTTGTTACCCCTGTCAGCTACCCACACCCTCTGAGCGTTATCCACGGTTACACTATGAGGGATGTAGAACTGAGCAAGACCTTGTCCTTTTTCTCCATGCACCCACAATACTTCCTGGTCCAGAGAAAGTTTGATGAGTCGATTGTTCATGCCTCCGTCACCGTCCACTATGTACATTTCTCCAGATTCGTGGATGAAGATCTCAGCGGGCTGGTCAAACTGCAAAGGGTTGAGCCCAGAGCCAGCTTCCCCTGGCGTACCAAGCACCTGACAAATAGAAGCAGTAAAAAATGATTTTTATACGACTTGCTGCACTTCCAGTCTCGCATGTAAACAAGAACACTGCCTTCTGCCAAGGTTTACATATGTAATATGTAATAGCAACGACTGAACAACAATGCTCTGAAGGCTTAAATACTAAATAGAGAGTTGAATCCGGTTACAGATGGGTTTTTTTGGGTGCAAGGGAACAAATTGAACCTACAGCAGAACGATCCTGGACATGTCCATGTGATTTGTTTGATTAAAAAAATCATGATTTGCACATTCAGAACGTTCTGAATCTGCCATTAGACTAGGAAGAGTGCATTGAAGAGGAACACTAACTTTGAGAGGGTAAAACCGATTTAACCAGAAACACATCAATCAAATCTGCTTTTATCAAAGCCTGTTCTGGGTGGAAATTGGGATATTGCTTTTGACATTCTGCATAATGTATGTCAGCTGCCAAAACTGCACTTATGTTCCAGTTTTGCACACATTTACATGTGAATTTATTTTTTACAAATTACCTGTTTTTAAAAGTTGCAAGTGATAAACGGTTATTTAGTGAAACGAAAAGAAATGTAAAACGACATCAATATTTATAAATTAAAAAAGCATCAGTAATCGATTTTTAAACTAATCGTAGCTAATAAATTGTAATTGAATGGTGAGTTGCCCATACCAATCCAATCTACTTTATTTATATAGCACATTTAAACAACAAAAATGTTTCCAAAGTGCTGCACAAAAATATTAAAAACAAGATTCAAATACTATCCTTAGCTCCACCAATGACTGAATAAAAACTAAATAAATAAATACAAAACCAACATAAAAACAAATATGATTAAAAACGATTTGAAATGGTAAAACCAATTAAAACAATAAATAGAAATACAAATGTAAAAACACAGAAGACTACACAACTCACGTAGTGTTAAAAGCTAGAGAATAAAAGTGGGTCTTAAGACGAGACTTAAAACACTCCACTGTGGGAGCAGTTCAAACATGGAGGGGCAGAATGTTCCAGAGCTTAGGGCCGACCACAGAGAATGCCCTGTCTCCCCTGGTTATAAGTCTCGTCTTGGGCACCACAAGCTGGAGCTGGCTGCCGGACCTCAGAGCGCGCGCAGGAGTGTAAATTTGGATGAGGTCCGAGATATAATGAGGTGCCGGTCCATGCAAAGCTTTAAAACCAAACAGCAAAATATTAAAATCAATTCTAAAATGAACAGGGAGCCAGTGCAAAGCCTCAAGAATTGGGGTTATATGCTCGCGTTTCCTGGCCCCTGTTAAAAGTCGTGCTGCTGCGTTCTGGACTAACTGCAACCGGGAGAGAGCTTTTTGGCTAATGACAGCATAAAGTGCATTGCAGTAGTCCAGGCGACTTGAAATATAAGCATGCACGACTTGTTCAAAAAAGTTAAAAGACAAAAACGGTTAAACCCAAACATTCCCACCTCTACTTAAAACTTTGCTGGGTTGAGTTTTTCCTTGCCCTGATGTGGGATCTGAGCCGAGGATGTTGGTGGCTCGTGCAGCCCTTTGAGACACTTGTGATTTAGGGCTATATAAATAAACTTTGATTGATTGATTGATTGAAAACAATGGAAACATTCTTAGCAGAGGTCATTAACAAATACATATCAACAGTCTTCTTGTGGATCAATGGTTCACCTGTAAAAGTTTCCCTGATGGCGAGTACTGTTTCACGGTGTGGCCATACGGACCATTTCCCACATCTGTGATCCAGATAGTCGGGTTTGACAAGGCATCTACTAAAAATATACCATGGGGCATTTCTAAGGTGGTTGTGTTCCAGGACATGAGGAAGTCGCCTTCTGATGTAAATACCAGCACCTTGGGCACATTCTCACCTAAAAAGGAGCAATCAACGCCATGTTAATAACACACATCAGTCCAGATTGATAGTCAAGAGTTACCTCTTTGTGCAACATAGACCACACCAGCATACTGGTTGACAGCCACTCCAAACACATTCCCAGTGAAAAGTTCAGGATTTTTGGGCCAGCTCAGGTCCAGTTTGTACAACGGCCGGCCCAGCAGCTGGTAGTCCTGGCGGAAGACGAAGCTGCTAGCCTGCTGGGTGCCAAAGAAGCCATATAACACCATCATAAGGAAAACTACTGAGGCCAGGCTGGTCATTATCACACACGTATGGCTTCTGTTGTTCATTGATGCGGTTTACACAGAAAATACTCACTAACACTGGATAACGTTGCACAGTTCGCTACGAAAAAAAATAGTCAAAGCGTTATAAATATACAATCCGGTGATTTATGACCAATATAGTCGTCGAATTGCATTTAGAATTCACTTCCTGGTCAGCCCACGACGTAAACAAACTAGCGTCAAGTTCAAAATGTGCTTAAGTGCTGTTTCCGCTTAAAATCTATAACACACAGCGGCTCCGCAAACACAATGATCCAATCTTGCATTTATTTTATTCCAGTCAGAGACAATACAGACTCTGACAACTTATTTAATATATAAAAGCTCGTAAAGGTATTGTTTGTGCAAAGACTGCCAAAGCATTATGGCATAATGATCTTATTTTGTAGGGAAATAAATTCTACTTCCGATTGTCGTAACTATGACGTTGCGACGTCTTTACGCAGCCCAGTCGGTGGAGGCGACCGTGCCACCGACAGTAAATGTCTTCTAGTTATTTTTGCGCCCCACATTTTGTGTCTCAATTCGAATGACAGTCCTTGAGGGACAGAGACATCCTTCATGGAGTGAAAATCATCGAATAATTGGCTGCATGGAGGTCGTTGACAGTCCGCTCAATCTCGTAAGTTTCGGTCATGATGTTGCAATAACATGCTAACGTTACTGCCGATCGCAAAGGTAAGCTACATTAGCCTCCTCCCTCCGGGCATTTGCGACACTCTTGTTTGTTATCGCGGTTCACTAAATTGTTGTCCGGTAGCTTTGACATGCTCTATATCATGCTATTTTCCTCCAGATAATGTGGGTTCTGTGGTTTTATGGTGCAGTTGTCGCTACAGTGTACAAGTTTTGTTATGGACCGATGTGTTCGCCACGAGTACATAAACTCACAAACTGAATAAAACCTCGCTTGTTTTAATATGACCGTGTTTCTGTTCCACCTAAAACTGATTATAGTTATACACTGCGTGAGAATTGCGGTTCTGTATTGCAAGTAAGTATTTATTTATTTAGGACATTTAAAAAAAACACTGTGAATATTTTCTCTCGCAGTTTCGTCATTTTCAAGAAAACACAGGATCATTTATTTTTATTTTTGTAACCGAGGTTTTACACCATTTTTACAGTAAAGTAGTAGTTGAATTATTCAAATAAATGCAATTGAACAGTGGTTCTCAAACTTTTTAGCCAAGTACCATCTCAGTCAACACTCATTGCCTCTCCAATTACCACCATAATGACCAACATGAAGACACGGTAGTGTCATAGGCCTAAGTATTCATTAATAACAAGGCAGAGGTATAATATAACAAGTATATTTAATGTTTTTAGGCACTGTAACCCTACAGTCATTTTGAACGTTAACACTGTGTTTGAATATTGGAAAATTAAAACCACTTACTTTAACCACGTGATTATTTGGCGTACCACTCGATAGAGCCCGTACCACAGTTTGAGAATAACTGCAATTGACTTTTTACTGCCTTACCGTCAAGGATAACACGTTTTAAAATGCTGATGCACAGTTGACTGAGGTTGACAAGTGCACCTACTGTATGTATACTAAATACTCAATCATTTGCAGGTGTTGTCTGTGGTAAATGTCAAAATATTACTACTACCACTAACCTTGAACAACATACAGTACAAAAAAAAGTGATATATGGCAAGAACGTAAAATTAGATTGATAATTTATACACAAATGTACCTACTTCCTGTCTACATATTCGACTGGTACTGTTTGTATAATAAAACGGTATTAACGACACTCAAAGGCTGTTGGACTAACCAGGCTCACTGTCTAAACACTGTAGTAACACAGTGTAATAATACTTAGGCTCGAGCAAATATGAGCTGAGTTGCTCGCAAATGAGAACAAAACATTTGATATATTTACTGTACACTTTTCATGCAAATATATATTTGTGCTGTCAAATGATTTTTTAACACTAATCACAGGTTAATCCTCGCTTTCATAATTTCAATCAATTTAAAAAAAGACCCCAATATTTGGACACAATTGCAATTCTGTTGACAGAATGTCATCCATTAGAAGTTTTTAAATGGTTTACTTGAATGCACATCATTTATTTGCTTTAAAACTTGGTAGCACTTTTATCTGAAGTCCAGTAGGGTGTATTTTTGGAGTGAAATTTGCCAGTGAGCACATGACATACACTCAAAGTTTGCTATAATGCGGTGTAATATAACGCAATTGTGCAATTAACCCTGAATTTTCTGCCATTTTTTTCCACCATAGTCAATCGCATTATTTTTCATCAAATTATCACATATTTACAAACGTACTGTCATGACCGGTCCCTCCCACTCATGTCCTGTGTTGGTTTACCCTATGCGACAGTTACGCATGTTCATTGCTACTCTTAGAATTTCTTGTCGTTCGATTTGAGTTCTAGTTAACTTCACGCTAGCCTAATGCTCTGTATGTTTTTGTGCCTCGTACTGGAATTAAACAAGCATTCTTACCTGCATGCTGCTTCTTGCCATCTTTTGCGTTTATGTAGACACGATCTTTGCAGATACGTGACCTGATCGTAACACTTACACAGTAAATTTGTATGAAAGTTTCTAAAAAGAAGAAATTCTAAAAAATAACTGAACAAAATATCGACCGAGTGATATCCAAACCTACTGGTGGATAGTGCCCGCCCCATTCTGTGACATAGGCGCCCAATCCACCATTCACGTCACGTGGGGACACTATCCACCAAGGAGGTTTAGGCAGCCAAGCTACAGCACATAACTTTTTCGAAAAGAAAAGGGTAAAAAATAAGGATTTGTAGATAACGCGATTTTGAGAATAATGTGATCAGTATTTTATAGACCCCACCGACCGCGTTATATCAAACTTTGAGTGTATGCATGAACTTAATTACTGTCTATGGTCAAAATAAATAGCGTGATTAATCTGCATGTGCATATGATTACTGTAAAATTTTGGGTGATTAATCGCATTAGTTAACTCATTATTTTAGATAGGATGATGCCTCACACCTCTAACTTTTTTACTTGTCACTCACATGTAATCGGAAAAGACACCTCTTGTAAATACCGTTTTTTGTTTTGGAATGTTTCCAAAAAATTAAAAAAAACACCCTGATGATACCCTCTGAATTAGGCCCTTGTAAAGTACATTGAGGTCTCGCACAATATGCTGATGTCAAAACATATTCAGAATGAACGGAGAATTAATTGTAAGCTTGTGACATACGTTTGCAATTTTTTATTCACTTAGTTTTTTTTGCCAGAGAATGTATAGTCCACCACCATATTGTAAACATTCATCAGCTCGTCGCTGTTCAGCAGCTGTGCAACTTTAGTTTCATTGCATCACAATTGCTTATTCTTTACTGAATTAGCATTCACATGTGTATCTATGTGTCTCTTTAGGCCCATCAGCAGTGCAGGAAGGCAGATCGCTTGCTTGCTGCTGGAAAGTATGAAGAGGCGATTTCTTGCCATGGGAAAGCAGCGGGTAGGTTTTATAAGTCATGACAGCGACAAAGACTTTTTGGTCATTAGTTAGTTGCGTAACAAAATGTGTTCCACTCTCACTGACAAAGACTGTGCTATATAACCCAACATTATTTCTGTGTAAATTCTCAGCCATCCAGATCATTGCAATGCACACAAGTTGAAACTCCTTGTTAGCTTGAAGATGTTTTTCTTTTTACATTCTGCCTGTCAGTTACAGTACACATACTGTAAACGTTTTGGACCGCTCAAATCTTTTTAACGGAGTAAATTTACAGTAGAAGATCAAATAATTATATTGTCTGCGAAATAGTTTTAATCTCATGTATTCCCTTGAGTGCCTTCAAGTACGCTCCGGGGGTATTAGCACCCCCTATTTGGTGTAGAAGTTGCTTGGTCTCCCAAATGTAGAGGCCACTGAATTCTCCACTGCACTGCATAAACAACATTTCTGAGCTTTCTTTTCAGGATTCGGACCTTGAGGTGTACCATTTTTTGTCTGACGGTGATGTTGGATTTGAAGTGCATTGGGATGCTATGTTTGGAGAAACATTTTTTTTGTTTCTCTGACAAACCTGGTACATACGGGATCACAACAATCAACCTTCTGTTTTTTTCTCAGTTGGGTGACAGAGGGGTTAGTGCGTCTGCCTCACAATACGAAGGTCTTGGGTTCGATGCTGCGCTCGGGAACTTTCTGTGTAGAGTTTGCATGTTCTCCCCGTGACTGCGTGGGTTCCTTCTGAGTACTCCGGCTTCCTTCCACCTCCAAAGACGTGCACCTGGGGATAGGTTGATTGGCTACACTAAATTGGCCCTAGTGTGTGAATGTGAGTGTGAATGTTGTCTGTCTATCTGTGTTGGCCCTGCGATGAGGTGGCGACTTGTCCAGGTTGTACCCTGCCTTCTGCCTGAATGCAGCTGAGCTCGGCTCCAGTACCCCCCGCCACCCCGAAAGGGACAAGCGGTAGAAAATGAATGGATGGATGGGTGTAGAGGCGCTTTGTTTTTTTGGCAAATTGACAAAGACCCGGTCGGGCTACCTGGAGGTAACCTGACTCTCGCCAGATCCTTGTAGTTTGCTGAGCTCCACACAAGGATCTGGGATTTCTCAATAGGAGATGTATTTCAGAAGGCGGGGCCTTGTAAAAAAAAAAATTGTATGTGATTGGATAAACCACTTGTCCGTTATCTTGAATGACGTGCTACTTCAACCACTCATATCGAAACCACCCCGTGACGCTGATAAGAGCGATGCTGGGAAATCCAAAACAGAACAGCCGACATATTGGATAACGACAGAGCGAAAAGTTAGATAACTTTTACTGAAACAACGCAGCAATGTCAGTAGACAATCGATGTCGTTTGTGCAAAGAAAATAATGTCCTTGGAGGATTTCGTTCTCGTTTCTTCCTCCCAGCTGCATGCCTGTTATCCCCAATTATCCAGCCTCACGGATCTGATCCTCTACCAGAGCAATCAGCGGGGAAACAATTATAACGACTGGGTTCTCCACTCGTCCCATTTCCTTCACCACCAGTGGAGCGATTTGATAAATCAAGCTCTTGCCAAACCCGGTCGGAAGAAGAGCCAAAACATCCTTGCCACCAATAAATGCTTTCAAAACCGTTATCTGTTCATCTTTTAGATAATTAATATTCGATAGATTCGACAAAACAGTTGCAATAGCAGAATCAATGTCAGCACACGACTCCTGGCTGCGTGCCGCCATTGTTGTTTGAATCAAACAGTCGCTTCGGCGCTACTTCACATCTATGAAATCCCGCCCGGCGATCCTGATTGGTTCATTATTTGTTGCTATCTTGAATTAGTTTGCATTGCCCTCGATCCCAGATCCTTGTGTGGAGCTCAGCGAACTACAAGGATCTGGCGAGAG
Organism: Nerophis lumbriciformis; assembly: GCF_033978685.3. NCBI lineage: Eukaryota > Metazoa > Chordata > Actinopteri > Syngnathiformes > Syngnathidae > Nerophis > Nerophis lumbriciformis. The sequence goes on along the minus strand of NC_084558.2, from coordinate 19,467,787 downwards.
TCAGGTTAACCTGGAAGTAGTCAGAGCCTCTGTGATGTCTGTTTGCTCTTTCTGTTTATTGTCCTCATGGTTGGGAACATTTGTGCTATGTTGTTATGGGTTCTGACAACGTTTAGCTCCCAAAACACCCACTTAGTTCTAGTGGGTGATTAATCTGTGTGGGTAGGTTTTCTGTAGAACCTCGATGTTTAGGCTTCCATCCATCCTTTCTTGCACTTCACACTTGAGAAATGGCATTGCGTTCTCTTTGGATCTTTGTTTTCCAAAGTGTTAATATCAGTGACGGATTCCACTTTGAGTACTTTGTGTCATCCTGAAACAGCGACTGAGCTTTGTTCCTCGAAAGCAAGGTCCCTAACTACTGGCCTAGAACTAGTCCGTGGACAGGGCTGAACCAAATTACCAACAACTTTAGGAAGCAATGATGAATGAAGAAAATTAGTCAACACATTACAAAAAAGTTTTGTAAATAACTACACAGAAATTGATGTAAATGCATAGGGGTTTATTTTAATTAAAAAATAATATAGAAAGACTTTGGCATTACGTTAGGGTGAACGTTTTGCGCACACGATCACTAAACGACAGTTGCAAAAATAAAAAATAAACTTAAGTCATCCCCTTGCCGTTCCCACCATTTTCTACTATTTTACGTTGTTCTATATTTGCGTTCTAAGGCAGGTTGTACGTCATTATATAACTGCATGCTCAGTGAACAGATAGGCTGGACTTATAAACATGAATGCAACTCCCATTTCAAAGCCTCACACAGTATCCCAAATGCACATTTAAGTTACATACATTAACACACAATAATTGCTGCTGCACATTTCTAGCATTGCTGTCATATGAGCATAATTTCCACATAGTGTTGATAGTTAATTCATGTAGTATGGATGCATTAGCAACTTCACGTTACCTAATAAACACTGAACTGTAAACCTTTGACTGACACCTCACTTGACCCAAAAGACAATGGTTTACCCGGTCTGCTGTGGCAATGGTTACTGATTATATAATGATTACTGACACATTGAATAGCTCGTGAAATTGTGAGAACATGTTTATGTTGCTTGATGGGTGGGCTTTTGTCATAAAGACAAGGAAGTGCTGCTGTAATGAAGCAAAGGAAAACGGTGCATGCTGGACCCTTTTTTGACATTTTTATTTTACAAACAATCATTACAAAACTGTCTTGAAATACAGGATACAGTGTCAGTAGCCAGGGAGTTTTGTTTGCATGGAGTAAGTGAATACTTTGACCAAGGATTTCAATTAATTACTCAACTTTTGAAGTATAATTGTCAAATTTGAAATGGCAATTCTAAGGCTTCATTGTGTTTTCCGGTCTGTCAAACCAAACTAGTTATATTGAAGGCACATGTTTCAAAAACAGATTGGGAAACTTAAAAAAATATACAAATCAAAATTGTTGCAGTGGATTTAAACTTCTATACCTTAGACACATTCTTATAATATACACAGTATTGTAATACAGTACAGTATTACCCAGGTTTCACCGACCTAAATCCAGAGAAGGTGGGGGATTAAATTAAGGTTGCGCAATATAGCTCATATACGATATAAATTACATAAATATTTGCTGACATAGAGCTTTTAATACTATCCCAAATTATGATAATGCATGTTAATTACACATTGTAGCTCTGTTTGCAAATTTGACAGTGACAAGTTAACAAACGCTTCTTCAATACACTGTATAATTCTTGTTAGTGGCTAACGACCCTCCACAGTGCTAAGCCACTTCTAAATCAGTAACCCTCGCCTTCATGGCGGCAAATAATGTTTCTTGCAAGAATCATTATTACTGAAGGACAAGGAATACCGGTAGCTAGAGGATAAGCTAACCGCTAACTGCAAGCTAGCACTCTTAAATGTCAATCAGTCAATCAATGTTTATTTATATAGCCCTAAATCACAAGTGTCTCAAAGGGCTGCACAAGCCACAACGACATCCTCAGTTCAGATCCCACATCAGGGCAAGGAAAAAGTCGACAAAGTTGGGCTGATTGAGACAACTATTGCCAGTATAATAATATTATATGGTCAATAAATCAATATTTTTACCTTCAAAAAATGTTTTTGTCATTTTTGTTGTTTATAAACTCGGGAAATAAGTCCCTGGACACAGGAGGACTTTAAAGGCAAAGACCATAGAATTTAGATCAGATCCAATAGTAATGAATAATTCATATTTAATTGGTATTGTTGTGTTTTGGTATATTGTGTTTTTGTCTGATTATAACTGTGATCAAAAATGTAATCATTCAATGATCATTAAGTATCAGTATCACCTATACTGCCTCTGTAACTACTTGGTATTGGATCGATAGCAAGTATGTACTATTGCCCAAAACTAATGTAAGGTATTCAAACAACAGAATAGTTAGTTCTTAGTACATTTTAACAGAAGTGTAGATAGAACCATGTTACAACAGAAAGAAACCAAATATTAACAGTATATTAGCAAGTAGATTAATAATAGTTTTGACAAAATATTACAACTAGAAATAACGCAATTTGTTACTGCATATGTCAGCAGCCAAATTAGGAGCATTTGTAACCCTTTTTGAAATGCTTCTATTATTATCTATATACCAAATAATAAATCGTGATATATATCGGTCTCGTAAGAGGATCTAATATATATCGCGACAAAGGTTTTAGGCCATATCGCCCATCCCTAGTTTAAATAAATTTACTTAAATTGTAAACCTGATGTACTTCAATGCAACTTTGTTCGAACCTAAATCACTACTAGTACCATGTAATACATTGTATGTTAGAATTCTGCAGTTTTTGAATGTAATGTTTTCATTTGTTACATAACTGTATCATATCTCGGTTGTAACCTGCCAACTGTACCAATAATCCCATTGTAGATCATGTGAAGTTATTGACCCTGCTCTGTCTTTTGCAGAACTTCTGACAGAAGCGATGAAGACAACAGACTGTAAGCAGGTAAGCACCTTTTGTTTTTCATTGGGGTTTTAAGTGAGTTCTTGTCAGCAGTGTAGGAGATTTGTCCTCACTGCCAAAAACTGGTCTCTGAACCAAAAAGAGACCTGCGTGGATTTTCCTACAAAAAAAATGGTGTACGCTCAAATCCAGAAAACATTGTTCCGCACAAAAAAATCAGAAGTGCACACATTAATCCAAGCACATTTCTTTTGTACGTCCCGTTCAATATAAAATTGAGCGCACATGTTGGAGTGGCTTGTTACTCCCTGTCCATACCTCCATTTAAATATGCAAATTATATTTTAATAAGCCATGCGCCTGAGATCCCGCACTCCGCACTGTCAGAAAACACAAAGATAATGAGCAAGACAGCAAAAAAGAAGAATTTCTCGGCAATGGTTGGTGGTGCTTCTTGCTGGAGTGTAAACAATTACATGTTACAAAAACTAATGGGCGGCTTTGCAACCTGCTTGTAACAGTGAAACAGATGAGTGAATGAGTGAAAAAATAGCCATCTACTAAAAGTTTGAGATGTCACCATGGTAACTACAAAACCCAAAACCAGTGAAGTTGGCACATTGTGTAAATGGTAAATAAAAACAGAATACAATCATTTGCAAATCCTTTTCAACCTATATTCAATTGAATAGGCTGCAAAGACAAGATACTTTATTTACATTCTGCACGTGTTAAAACAGCGTGGCTTCGTAGTAAAAGAGTGCGGGTACTAGACTGGCCTGCCTGTAGTCCAGACCTGTCTCCCATTGAAAATGTGTGGGCGCAATATAAAGCCTAAAATACTACAACGAAGACCCCAGACTGTTGAACAACTTAAGCTGTACATCAAGCAAAAATGGAAAATAATTTCACCTGAAAAGCTTAAAAAATGTGTCTCCTCAGTTCCCAAACGTTTACTGAGTGTTGTTAAAAGGAAAGGCCATGTAACACAGTGGTAAAAATGCCTGCCCCTGTGCCAACTTTTTTGCAACGTGTTGCTACCATTAAATTCTAGGTTAATGATTATTTGCAAAAGTCTAATTAAGTTTCTCAGTTCGAACATTAAATATCTTGTCTTTGCAATCTATTCAATTGAATATAAGTTGAAAATGATTTGCAAATAATTGTATTCTGTTTTTATTTACGATTTACACAATGTGCCAACTTCACTGATTTTGGGTTTTGTACTTTTTTTTTGACGCAGGGCTAGTATGTCTAATCAATAATCATTGAACTCAACAAAAAAAGGTTAGGCCATATGATTTCCGCGTTAACGTAACCGCGGATGGAATCACAGAATTGGCCATAATGTGGGATATAGAGAATATACCTTTTATTTATTGAATCAAAAATATTGATATTCAACGACTTTGTGCATTCTCGAACAGCTAAACTTATGTACAAAGCAAACTATAACCTGCTATCCAAGAATGTACAACAATTCTTCTCAAAAAAACAAGAGAAATATAACGCATACAAATCTAATTTAAAAAAACATCTATATGCACGTACACCACTTAAAACCTTTAGCATATCAGTATGTGAAATTAAATTATGGAAAGGATTAAGCAAAGAAATCAAACAAAGCACTAATATGATTAAGTTTAAGAAACGTTTTAAGCTAAATACAAAGAAGAAGAATCATGGTAAACATCTTGAACCCTTTAAAAAAAAAGATACTCTCATTCATCTCCTAGATCAGGGGTCGGGAACCTTATTGGCTGAGAGAGCCATGAAAGCCACATATTTTAAAATGTATTTCCGTGAGAGCCATATAATATTTTTTAACACTGAATCCAACTAAATGCGTGCATTAACGGACAAGCGGTAGAAAATGGATGGATGAATTTTTAAGTAAGACTAACATTTTTAGAGTATAAGTCTCTTATTCTTATTAATAACATTGTTATTCTGAAGCTAACAGCCATTCATCCATTTTTTACCGCTTGTCCCGTACCCGGAGGTAACCCACACAGTCACGGGGAGAACATGCAAACTCCACACAGAAAGATCTCGAGCCTGAGATTGAACTCAGGACCTTCGTATTGTGAGGCACACGCACTAAACCCTGGTCCACCGTGCTGCCTCTAGTAGTGTGTGTGTGTGTGTGTGTGTGTGTGTGTGTGTGTGTGTGTGTGTGTGTGTGTGTGTGTGTGTGTGTGTGTGTGTGAAATGTTCTTATTGAAATATTGATGGAGTGCAGGTCTTGTTGTGAATTCAGTTTTTGAGATGCTCTGCAATAACAATTAATAAAAGTCCTTTCAAGACCAATGTTTAGGAATTTCATCGACTAAAACTAAATTAATTTAGATGACTAACACATGACTAAAACACATTTTGGTCAAAAGACTATAACTGAAACTAATTTAAAAATCTGTCAAAATTAACATTGTTTTACACTCGATGTTTTTCCCTTTAAAGACACTGAACTGTAAGTTGTTTTTTTTTATAATATTTGCTTGAAACACTGAATGTCCCTGCACAATTATTTGCACTTAAAAATGTATGTTTGTAGTAATAAATATGATTATAACATTTTAACATAATGTTTGTGTTCAATTACAATAATAAATAAAATACTTCTTACCATTAATGCGACTTCTTGAACAGGTGCGGTAGAAAACGGATGGATGGATTAAAATGCATGAGAATGTTTTATATTTTGAACGTTATTTTTAACACTGTTATTACCAGCGAAATTATTCGTTACTTGTCGTGTTAAGCAATGTCAGCTAAGATTTATCTGAGAGCCAGATGCAGTCATCAAAAGAGCCACATCTAGCTTGAGAGCCATAGGTTCCCTACCCCTGTCCTAGATGAACCATAAATTACTTAACTATTTATTTATGAGAACTTTAATTATTGTGTATATGTCTAATATTTATTTATGTATTTATTTGTTTACTCACTTATTGTGTAATAATTAATGTACTTATTTATTCACTGTTGTGTCACAAACCGAGAACAAAGAAATGGAATAAAACTGCTATGATATGAAAAGGGGCAGGATTAAATAAGCTCTGCTTCTTCCTACTCCTTTTCGGACGTGCTGTTATGAAACAACTGGAAATATAGGCTGCATTACATTGTAATTGTATTGTATGCATGTTCAAAATAAAGTGTAACTAACTAAAAAAAAATAAGGCGCTCTGTGATTTATTTATTTTATACATAAGGTTCATCAAAACCTAAAAGGCTCTTTTTGCTTTGTCCATATGCCACCCATATCCAAAGAAAGCCAGGGATCTACTGCCGTACCGGCATAAACTTATTATCGGGTTAATCAAGAACAAAACAAAATGTCACTTTTTGTACAAATTGTGTCAGCATTGACTCTGCTGTTGATGTTGTGTGGCTGCAGGCTCGTGTGTCCATGGAGTTGCAGAGGGACAGTCATATTAAACAGCAGCATCTCATCCAAGAGCGCTGGAAGAGGGAAACCCGACGGGAGGCCACAAAAGCTCGACCTGTTACTGTCCCGACATCCAACAGCCCGGCTCTCCTCCCACAATCCCAGTCAGCGGATGAGCATCAGCCCCACAACTCAGCTGTAGCGTGTGGAGGAGGTAGCGACAGAGAATACGACACTCTACTCTACCAGCTTCAGACTCGACAAACAGGAAACCTCCAATCTTTGACGCCCTGTCCTGGCTCGAAGACCACAAAAGATGATAAAACTCGCCTGGAAGAACAACAGACCACCATCGAAGACTTGAGGCGCCTGGTCAACCATTTGATGGACGAGAACCAGCGGCTGACCTCTGAGAACAAGAGGCTACAATCCGAAAACACCCGCATGAGGGCGGAGGGCGCAGACTTTGTGGAGCGCTCCGAGCTCTGGGTGCTCCCTCAAGCCGGGGGCGCCATGGCGACGGGGGGCAGCCAAGAGAGAAAAAGTACAGGAAATAGAAAGGAGATTGCGATCCCTCAGCTACCCCCGCTGGAGATGCCTGTTCAGGAGGACCTGTGTTTGGATGACCTGCCTCCTCTGGAGCTGCCGACGGACATCCAGAATGAACTGGAGGAGCTGCTGGACAAAGATAAACTGTGATAGAAACCTTGTTGAACAAATCCTTGTTGTCCTCTACGTCTGCTCCACATTCAACAGGCGACAAAGAAAAGTGTACAAGTTGAATGGAATCATGACAGGTTCTACCACTAATATGCAGCAGAAGCTTCCTAGAGAAGAACCACAAACACCAGTGTGATGTTCAGTGAGATCTGCATCAGCCTTCAGGTATACCACTGATCATAACTCCATGTCTATTTTATGGTGGCCATTAATGCACACACACTGACCGTCAGTACACCAGCTTGGCCGGGAGCCATGTTCCCCCAACATACCTCAGGATATTTACCGCTACCTTTCAATCTTTTTTTGCTCTACCTTGGTTAACTAAAGGAAGACAACAGGAGCACACCCCATGCATCCGTGTGAGGAGATCTACAACCAATAAAATATGGAATTGAACCTGATAAATCCCGAATTTAGCAAGATTTCTTTGGAAGAACTCCTTCATACAAGATGGTTGGTTAAAAGACAAAACTATAAGGGAATTTGCCTTTGACTATATTTCCCTTCAGTAAGGTCATATATTGATTTCACACCCAACATGCAAGAATGATGTGGTTTGAATGGTTGTTATTTATGGAAGGTCAGAGTTTAGGTGGGTGCTACTTGTCTAACCTGGCCAGACAAACAACATCATGGAATTGCAGAGAGATTCAACCTTTTAAAACCACTGGACTTACAATATTGTGTCTATGTTGCTATGGTAATAAGCTACAGTGATAACACGTAAGAACACCTGCTAAAAGCTCAACTAAACTACCGTATTTTCCGGACTATAAGCCGCTACTTTTTTCCAACGCTTTGCACTCTGCGGCTTATAAAACAGTGCGGATAATTGATTGTTTTTTCTTCACTAACGGCCATATTGTTTGGTATTCAACAAATAGTTTCCATATTACACCGACAGACACTAAAAAGGTGTGTTGTTGTTTGTGCAATGGCGCCACCTTTTGGACAAGTTTGCTTCCTGTACGTGCTGCGGGTCGACAATGTACTTCCTCTTTCGTGTCGTAAATACAGTGGGGGCGGAAAGTATCCAGGCCCCTTAAAATGTTTCACTCTTTGTTTCATCACAGCCATTTGCGAAAATCAAAAAAGGTTGGTTTATTTCTCATTAATGTACACTCAGCACCACATTTTGACAGAAAAAAAATTGACATTTTTGTCAATTGATTTAAAATAAAAAAGTAAAAAAATCACATGTACATAAGTATTCACAGTCTTTGCTCTATACTTTGTTGATGCACCTTTGGCAGCAACTACAGCCTTAAGTCTTTTTGAATACGATGCCACACGCTTGTACAGAACAGAGACATCCTCCCCTCTAACCTGATGGAGCATGAGAGGTGCTGCCCAAAGATAGGTGTGCCCAAGCTTATGGCATTGTATTCAAAAAGACTTGAGGCTGTAATTGCTGCCAAAAGTGCATCAACAAAGTACTGAGCAAAGGCTGTGCATACTTATGTACATGTGATTTGAGCTTTTAATTTTTGATGAATTTTCAAAGGTTTCTACATTTCTCTGTTTTTCTGTCAAGATGAGGTGCTGAGTGTACATTATTGAGAGAAAAAACATTTTTGCTCTTAACAAATAACTGCAGTGTAACAAAGAGTGAAGAATTTGAAGGGGTCTAAATACTTTCACTGTGTATTTATCCAAAGTATTTCTGCTTGAAAGGATTATTCATCGATCGCTCCAAGCAACATTTGTAAGTTTTACAATATAACTAAAACACTGTTACTTACCAAACCGTCCCATGTGTGATGTCTGCAGGAGTGTTTTCATGCATATTTGTACGTTCTGTCATAATGCAATCAAGCTAGCACTGTTAGCGTTAGCGAATACGCTATCACTTTTACAAGTGTCTGTGTTAGTATTATTAACTTACAATGACATTCTTTAGTATTGTTTCAGTTTCACAAATTCCTCAGTAAATTTACCAAAACATCACCGTGGCGTTATTGAGTCTGTGTAGCTGATTGGAGAGCGAGCTTCCGCAGCTAGTGGGTCCATGACTTCTGTTTTGTTTTACTGCCATGGGAGAGGCCCTGATGGAAACTATTATGGTATGTAAATAAACATTTACAAAATATTTCGTACTAGTAACTATCTGCGGCTAATATGTGGACAAAAAAACAAATGTTTTCTTCTAAAACTTGGTGGGTGCGGCTTAAATTCGGGTGCGCTTTATATCCTGGAAAATACGGTTATTTTAGGAAACAGAAGACCGATCAATCAAGCAACCAGTCCAACAACATAATGTTCAAAACTTGGCCTAGGTTATATATAAATATTTATTTATAAATATATATTATTTATATATATATATATATATCCATATATGTGTATGTATATATATATATGTATATATATATAAATAAATATAAATGTGTACGTGTGTGTGTACATATATATATATATATATATACACACACACACACATGTATGTATATACATATATGAGTATATATGTGTATATATATATATATATATATATATATGTATATATATATATATATATACAGTCGTGGTCAAAAGTTGACATACACTTGTAAAGAACATAATGTCATGGCTGTCTTGAGTTTCCAATAATTTATACAACTCTTATTATTTTTTAGAGTGATTGGCGCACATACTTGTTGGTCACAAAAAACATTCATGAAGTTTGGTTCTTTTATGAATTTATTATGGGTCTACTGAAAATGTGACCAAATCTGCTGGGTCAAAAGTATACATACAGCAATGTTAATATTTGATTTCCTTTGACTTTCCCATTGTCGCGTTTGTAACCGAGTCTATTGACTGCATCACGGGCTCAGAGAAGTCAACAGGTGTCGTCAATCATAATCACTCACATGAATTTAAAAGGCCATGCCATGAAGCTATTTTGATTATATAATGACTTTTCTACATCACCAAAATTGATCATGTATGTTGCCGTTTGTAATTTTTTGACCCAGTAGATTTGGTCACATTTTCAGTAGACCCATAATAAATTCATAAAAGAACCAAACTTCATGAATGTTTTTTGTGACCAACAAGTATGTGCTCCAATCACTCTATCACAAACAAATAAGAGTTGTAGAAATTATTGGAAACTCAAGACAGCCACGACATTGTGTTTTTTACAAGTGTATGTCAACTTTTGATCGCGACTGTATATGTATATATATATGAACTATGCTCAGAACAGCTAAACCTCAGATATAGTTTACATTAAGAACTAACATGAAATGAAAGTTAGTTCAAAGACAAACTGGGAAAAAATGTCCAGCACCTTGAGACATGATCATTATTCAGTCAATAAACAGAAAATATTTGGCATGTTTGTGCCATTTGTACATTTTCAACTTCCCAAAGTTGAAGTGAAATGACAGAAGAAGGTTATTATTGTTCATGTTATTCTTTTCCCATGACTTCTTGACATTGTTGAGCGCATCATCAACATACTTGTCTCTTGTCTTAAAACATATCAACAACACTTGAACGCATCGCTGTGAACCTCTTATTGTTTTTGTTCACAACAAAAATGGAATCAATTCTCTACTGATGAGCTTCTTGACAGCGATATAAACATTTAGCCCATAAAAACCCGCAACGACAGTTGTTTGTGCACAGTGTTAAACATTTATTATTGTAAACACATGATAGTTATTGATTGTCTTTTTGCTAGTGTGACAAATATGTCATGTCAGGCTTTCTTTTGTATGAATTAATTCAAGAATGATAGTTACATTGAAATGTCTTTAGGATTGTTAGAAGGGCTTAAAATAACCAAATGGCAAAAATATATATATCTTACATTGCCATTTTGGTCAAATCCTAGCCTCACATGACAATCACTCCAAAAGGTTCCTTTTTCGTCACTTTGGACCCCAATACAATAAATAGCTCGATTTATGCTGATTATAGTCCTGCACAGAGATGTACGTGGCTCTTTTTAAGATATTAAAAGTGTTTGGTTCTTATGGGCTAAATTGAGAAGAGTGTAGTCTTTAAAAATGTAGCGGACGTAGTGCTGTAACGACGGCAAATGTCGCCATCTGGTGGCGGTTTGTGGAAGTCACCACAGTGAAAATACATTCTTTCAGGACATTTCAAACTTTGTGTGAAGAAGAATCTCAAACCACGCTACTTTTTTTTTTCTTTTATTGCTTCTGACGTAATCTACAAAACAATATTCGAACCCTGTTGGAAATATAAAGCAGAAACGTGTGTGTGTGTTTGTGATCGTATTGTGAGAAATAAAAGTTATGTCATGGCCGAGCAGCCATGTGATGTTTGTAAATACTTTTGAAATATGATTATTTTAAGATATAAATAATTCAATGAAATACATTTGTTTGACTTTTATACATTGACGTAGTGGTGTCTTATTTAAATATATTTTCCACATTCATCCATCCATTTCTACCGCTTATTCCCTTCGGGGTCGCTGGAGCCTATCTCAGCTACAATCGGGCGGAAGGCGGGGTACACCCTGGATAAGCCGCCACCTCATCGCAGGGCCAACACAGATAGACAGACAACATTCACACTCAAGGACCAAAACAGTAATGCGGATTCACACACATGGAGAAAATCATAGGAACACACTTCACTAAAATGGCAAGGACCCTTTGTTGACCTCACAATACGAAGGTCCTGGGTTCGATTCCCGGGCTGTGTGGAGTTTGCATGTTCTCCCCGTGACTGCGTGGGCTTCCTCCCACCTCCAAAGACATGCACCTGGGTTGACTGGCAACACTAAATTGGCCCTAGTGTGTGAATGTGAGTGTGAATGTTGTCTGTCTATCTGTGTTGGCCCTGCGATGAGGTGGCGACTTGTCCAGGGTGTACCCTGCCTTCCACCCGAATGCAACTGAGATAGGCTCCAGCACCCCCCGCGACCTCGAAAGAGACAAGCGGTAGGAAACGGATGGATGGATGGTTTTTTTTTTTGGACCAAAAAGTTACATTCGCTGATTGGCCTAGAAAGTTAGCAGCAGCCCCAGTAAAAAACAAAAACAAAAAAACACTTGTTATATAGTTTGTCCACATGTCCTTCATGTCCACACCGACCAATAACAGAGTAAATTAACGTACTTGTACTTTCAATTAAAACAATATTTCCCAAAAGTGTTTAGGCCAACATTTAAATGTTATTATGCCATAGTTCCATCCATCCATCCATTTTCTACCGCTTGTCCCTTTCGGGGTCGCGAGGGGTGCTGGAGCCTATCTCAGCTGCATTCGCACATTAGGCGGGGTACACCCTGGACAAGTCGCCACTATAGTTGTTTATTATATTTTAAAGTATGCTTTTTCTCTTGCATCTGAATGTTTTTGCAGGGCATGACAATGTGTGTGAAATTGGTTCTTCTGTCATTTTGGATTAAAGTTCAAAAGGCCAACAACTTTCCGCAAGGCCATTTAAGACGTTGCTGATACTTTCATTTCATACAAAAGTGTTTAAGTGTTTTTTTTGGCAATGACCACGACTAAAAACAAGACACACTGTCACACACACGTCAAACCACAATATTATTATCTTCTCTCTGGAAAAGTGAGTCAGATTTCATTTCGAGTGTTTACGTTATTCTCAGGACACTTAATCAATTGAAACAGAACTGTTCAGTTTGTCTTCAAAGAAAGACTGCTCATCCAAGCAGGCTTCATCAGTTAATGCTCATAGATTTAGGTTTGTCAGATCTAGTCTCATCAGACCAGATCTGACTCATACTTATATTGGTCAGATCTAGTCAAGAGTAAATAAATGATAAATGGGTTGTACTTGTATAGCGCTTTTCTACCTTCAAGGTACTCAAAGCGCTTTGACACTACTTCCACATTTACCCATTCACACACACATTCACACACTGATGGAGGGAGCTGCCATGCAAGGCGCTAACCAGCACCCATCAGGAGCAAGGGTGAAGTGTCTTGCTCAGGACACAACGGACATGACGAGGTTGGTACTAGGTGGGGATTGAACCAGGGACCCTCGGGTTGCGCACGGCCACTCTTCCACTGCGCCGAGTAGTAGCAGACTGCGGTGCATCCGGGAAGTACTCACAGCACTTCACTTTTTCCACTGTTTCATGTTTGGCCTTTTTTTTAGCAAATGTATTAAAAATACAACATTAAAAATCACATGTACATAAGTATTCACAGCCTTTGCTCAGTACTTTGTTGATTCACCTTTGGCATCTGTTACAGCCAAAAAAACCAAAACAAAAACATTTTAACATTGTCATTAGAGATTTGTGTGTCAAATTTTGAGGATAAAAAATAACAAAATGTAACAAAATGGAAAATAAGTGAAGCGCTGTGAATACTTTGCGGATGGGTGCACTGTGGACCTGACCAACCTAAGTCCATTGGCCACAAAGTCTGAGCATGAACTAAGGAAACCTGCTAGGATGAGCGAGACATCTTCTACGACAAACCGAACAGTCCAGTTTCAGTTGATTGAATGACCTGGTAACGTTTAAACATCAGCACATGAAAATAACATTACTACTATTGGAGTGCACTTCTATTTTTATCACCTGTTCATGAAGAGCTTTGACACAAACAAGTTGGTCTGTGGATGCAAAAAAGTCGACAAGACAAAAGGACACAATGACACGAGTGTTGTTGCCACAGAAGAACAAGGCATCTTCATTTAATTGCCACAAAATCCATTTAACGATCATCCAAATCCTGTACACAAAACTTTGGTGTATATAATTTATGAGCCTTGACCAGAAATATGACAATATGCAAAGTTTGGTTTGTTGTGCCATCTCAAAGTCAGAGCTGATCATAGATCAACTACACCAGACATTTAAAAAGACATGGTTGTGTATTTGGCTCCACAATAATGCAGCTTTGCAGAGCTTTAATAGAAAGGACTTGACCGCAAAAGCCAGTTTTAAGGGGGATGAATAAAACAGCTTGTTAGTACACAAAGTGCTCATTAGTCAACTGCTCTTAGAAATGAAGGGAACACTGAAATAACATCCGAAATGGGAACGAATGACATATTCTTATTAAATACTTTCTTCTTTACAGAGTTAAAAGTGCAGACAACATCATCACACAGCAGTGAAATCAGATGTATTGATTTGGAGTCACACTCAAAGTGGAAAACTCCACCTGTTGTTTATTCCACTTGCACAACAGCATGTGACATTGATTGTCCATCACTGTTGCTTCCTAAGTGGGACTGACTGCATTGTGTCCTTTAAGTGTTACCTTGATTTTTTGTTAGCAGTGTATATTAGACTAATAATGTTGTATTTGTAGATACACACACCAAATATCTCATCTTTCAGAACATACTGTCCACAAAAACCCTACACTGAGTCTTTTACCGTACATGATTCAGATAATACTCATGATCAATTCATACGAAAAAGCATAATAATAAAAAGCACTGTTATAAAAAGCAAGCGACTACTTCCACTATGTTTTACCTTTAATGAAATGTCTTTTATGGTTCATTCATTCCAAGGAAAAGCTCTCTTATTAGCATTTTATTGGAGGGTCTATGGTATACTGTATACTCGGGCTGTCAATCTTTGGGCACCAACCACACGATTCATTCCGATTCTTGGGGGTAACGATTCCAATCAGAATTGATTCTCGATTCAAAATCTATACTTTTTTAATAACATTGGCTGCCAGTGCTATGATTAACTACATTCCTCCATGAAATAAAAACCTCTTATCAATTTCTATATTACCGTATTTTTCGGACTATAAGTCGCAGTTTTTTTCATAGTTTGGCCAGGCTCCAGTGCAACTTATATATGTTTTTTTCCTTCTTTATTATGCATTTTCGGCAGGTGCGACCTATACTCCGGTGCGACTTATACTCCGAAAAATACGTTACTTAAAAGAAAACTGGTTTTGTTTAGTAAAATTCTACCCAAACATTTAATAAAGTCAAATACAAATAAGGCAACAAGAGAAGTACCCAACACTTCTCTTTTCTAAATCCGTCCAGCAGATATGATCATCTACATCAACAATATGATCCATCTGAGTGGCTGGACAGCACACTGGAAAAATAAGAAAAAAGAAAAAAAAATGTATCGATTAAGAATCGTTACAAACAAGAATCGTGATTAATCTGAAAATAAAACATTTTTGACACGCCTAGTAAAAAGATTGATCAATTGCTGACGATTGATCAAGGACAAGGCCGTTCTGTGTGACCTACGTTGCATTACTGAAACTGAGATGACCAGCAAACAAAACAGCAGTAATAAAAAGCTTTGGGATGAGACGCATTGACCAAAATAACTGATATTTATACATAAAAACCCTTCTGAGCCACAGAATACATACATATATAACAGGAAAAAAAGGATAATAGGCAAGAAAAGTTGAAAAGGAACAACCTGAACCTGGAATGAAGTATTTCTATGGTGTTGACAACAAAGTCACCTTTGAAGAGATGGGGTTTGACTTCAGCCCAAATATGTATATATAAATAGACATTTTCACACAACAATTTATAAAAAATCTAATGACTGCCGGGGAATGTTTATATTGTAAAAAATAATCTAGTACGCTAAGAAAAAACAGCCTACATGTTAGCTTTGTGTTATTAGCATCAACATGTCAACTTTTTCTCCTGACATTACATCTTTTCCCTCATTTTTGCTCTTTGGCAATTGTATTTTCAAAATATGCACCATGCTAATAAAAAAAAAAAAAGAGATTTGGGCTTCACGGAATTACATTTTCTGTCGTCTTTGTGTTGACTGTGAAAGGACGTCAGACGAAGAGAGATAGGTTTTTCCCCACGTGTGACTCAGTCAAACTCCAAAAAGTGTGTCTTAGGGGGAAGGCTGGGCTGGGACAATTCCACACAGGCGTGATGAGGAATGTTTCAGGTGCTGGACAACACCTCTCAGGAGAGAATATGTCATCCATTCGGACGTAAAGCCATTAGGGAGTGTTCAAATAGTTTCTTCTTTGAGAAAAATACACACATGTGCCTTGACAAAGTAAACGCCTTCCATACTGGATGACACAACTTTGACCAACAGCAGGTATTAGCTGTCTTTTTCTCATAACTTTGTGAGTTAAACGCACTTAAAACAAAGCGACTTACCTAAAAATTGTATTTCATTAAGAAAAATACCTTTTTAGGAAGCAAACCTATTAAGAAATCTAAAAAATGTGTGTGTGTGTGTGTGTGTGTGTGTGTGTGTGTGTGTGAGTGTGAGTGTGAGTGTGTGTGTGTGTGTGTGTGTGTGTGTGTGTGCGCGCGCCAAGAGGAGTGTTCACATTGCGTAGTTGACGGAGCTCAGCGCTGGTCTCTTCTTGCCTTTAATCTTCAAGGATCCATAGCGATTCTGGAGGGAAAGCAAACAGAAGAGTCGCGGTGACGACTTTGTCCTTCTTGCTACCAAAAGATTGCAACTCTTACATCTTTACGGACTCTGGATCGTGTCAGCCTGACACTCTGAGATCGCCTCAGTCCTCTCTGAGAAAGAGCCTCATCTTCGGAGAAGTTTGGCTCGGTCTCGTCGTCGCTCACGTCGTCCTGGTCATAAAAGTATTCTGCAAACACAAAGCACACACAGGTGTTTTCCCAGTGTTAGCCTCACTGCTCCCACACACAGAAGATTAAGAGGATAATATCCATTGAATTAAAGAAAGAAATGATTAAATCATTTCTAGAAGGCGAACATTTAAAAGCTCCTGATGGTGTGTTTGACGGCTGGAAGGAGATACCGTGGAAGTCCACTCTTCAAGGTAAATGCTGTACATTATTACATTACTGGGGTAGGCTCCAGCTCACTCGGCATGTCCCTGAACAGGATAAGCAATAAAACATGAATGAATGCTAAACATATTTTTTCGGTGACCGATACTAGGTCCCCTCTCTCACAGGAGCAAAAAAAAAAAAGGGATCTATTTTGTCTTTCACATGAAGATGATATTATTTATATATTTACATAGTATTTCTACTGGGAGCTGTGTAAGGTGCATACAGTGCAACCCAGAAAGTATTCACAGGGCTTCACTTTTTCCACATTTTGTTATGTTACAGCCTTTTTCCAAAATGGAATAATTCATTTTAATCCTCAAAATTCTACAGACAATAGCCCAAAATGACAATGTGAAAAGTTTTTTGTTGTTGTTGTTTTTTAAGTTTGAAAATGTATTGAAGTTAAAAAATAAAACAATCACATGTACATAAGTATTCACAGTCTTTGCTCAATACTTTATTGATGCACCTTTGTCATCAATTACAGCTTCAAGTCTTTTTTAATACGATGCCACAAGCTTGAAACACCTCTCTTTGGGCAGTTTGACAGCCATGCACTATTTTATGGATTGCACACGCTTCTCTCAGGGGTTAACCTGTTGTCACATGTATAACTTGTGAGAATGTACATATACCCTAGGGCAGGGGTCAGCAACCCGCTACTCTTATGCCTCTTTGTTGTGGCTCTCTCAGATTTTGTTTACCCCCGGAGTGAGAAAAGTTAGCAGAGAGTTCTATAATTTCCTCACTGTCTGTGAGGCCGTGAATTCGCTCAGGCTGAGTTCTGAGGCGCAAAAAGGCAAGTAAAAGAGACTGGAAGTCTGTGTGTTCTGTTCAGCTTCTTGAGTGCGCAATAGGGCTGCAATGATTAGTTGAAATTGTCGATAAACGTCGACAATAAAATTTGTCGCCGACAATTATGTTTGTCGGCAATAGTCGTGACGTCATCACTCGTGTTTTTTCCGGGCGGGAAAAAACACAACAACGCCAGTGTTAACATTTTAAGTGTGAGGATAGTTCCTCTTATTCTTGTTAAAAACATGAATATCTTGCTGATTTTGCAAAGCGGACCTTGTTTTAATGGCAGTACATCTGTGATAGGCGAGCATTTAAAGCAAAGGCATGATGTCGGACATTTGGAGGGAGGATGCGGTCTCAACCTCGGTAAGAGTGTTAGCTTCTACTTTGCTAGCTATCTAACAAGAGCGAGACGAAGTTGTGTGAAAAATAACTAATTATTTTATCAATTCAAGTACATTTTAAAGCAACGTCATTTTGCAATGCCGTAACGCACGCACGCAGACAGGCACCACTGCGGAGGTTTCATAAGATTAAACATACAATCTATTAAATAGCCAACATTTTAAGAATTAATCAAATATATAATTGTACACATTGAGTATATTAGAGTGCTAAAACTGCCAAGAGATAATCAATAGTCAATATACCAGTGTGCAACTTTAAAAAAAATCCCAAAATATTATTTTTATTGAGGACGTTAGATTTTGTGTTTTGTTGTTTGTTTGCATTGCTGTTATTTTAACTATTTTTTAAATACCTAAACAAGGTCAATTGGGGTTTTTTTAGCACTTTGCCTTTCCTTTCCTTTAAATGGACAACATTTTAAGAGTAATTTACATTTTTGTAACAGCTGAATGAGCAGCACAGTTACAGTATAAATAAACATTTATGAACAAATTAGCCATCTTTGTTGTTTGTAAGCACACACCTAAAATTCCTTAACCTGCATTTAGAAGTCGACAGGAAAAATTAGAGCCATTAAATATGCGTACGCTCTAGTATCCGAATAGTCGACTAATTGTTAAGATAGTCGATGACTAAACGACTATCAAAATAATCGTTAGTTGCAGCCCTAGTGTGCAACCCTTCTGTATGCTAACTATGAATACTTGCCAAAAGACATAAGGAAAATAAAGATTGCTTTTCCTGTAAAATAAAAAAATAAAAAAGACGAAGTCTTTTAAAAGTTTATAAACTGTGTTACATTTTGTGGCTCTATACTATATTTCTTTAGTTGACGAGGCAGCAATCTCTTTTGATCGTAAAGGTTGCAGAGCCCTGACTAGGTGTACCTCCATCTATGTAGGTGGCATGCGTGAAAATGATGAAAAATTGATTCTATCATCTTTACTTTGTGTATAGAGGGACAATCCTTCACACTCAGGTCACTGGGTGGGGACTGAACCATTGCTGCCAGCACAGAAGTCAAAAAGTAAACCAATAGCGATCACCACTCAAACAAATGACTTTTTGGTAATATTTTAATTCTAGAAATGTGTTCAAATGTTGTTATTCCAGAAATATTTGGTAATATTATGATATCACTGTGAATAAAGACAATTGTCATGAACATTTATCATCAGGAATGTATCTACTAAATACATTTTAAAAACTATTTGGTGTAATCTGTGAGGTTTGTGTTTCCAACGCACCTCAAAGTTGCAAAACATGTACAGTGGAACTTCGATTTGCGAACCCCTCATTGTACAAACTTTTCCATTTACAAGCCACAGACCAAATAAAAATATGCTTTGGTGTACGAACCCTGTCTTTCTGTACAAACGTTTCATCCACCCATTGTGTGCCTAAAAGTTTTTAACGATATCCTCCTGTCCACTGATTCTGGTAAATATGTTGTCCTGGTGCTTTTAGATCTGTCTGCTGCGTTCGACACCGTCGACCACGCCACCTTAATCACTCGTCTTGAGAACTGTGTGGGCATTAAGGGCGCCTCAACTGGTTCCGGTCGTACCTAACCGACAGGAGTTTTTGTGTAAAAGTAGACAGTTTTATGTCGTCCACAGCTCCTTTACCACATGGGGTCCCCCAGGGCTCAATCCTTGCCCCAATTTTATTTGCGCTTTACCTTCTCCCCCTTGGTTCTATTTTTAGGAAGTACAGTATTGCATTTCATTTTTATGCCGATGATTGCCAGATTTATTTTCCCATGGCACAAAATAACACGGTTCAACGTCTTATTGACTGCCTGCACGACATCAAAGTCTGGCTTTCAGCTAACTTCCTGAGCCTAAATGAAGACAAAACAGAATTTATGTTGTTTGGTCCAAGTCGCTCTCCCTCCCCCAACGTTGACCTCGGCACTCTGACCCCGTATCTCAGCGACTCTGTCACAAACCTGGGGGTAAAGTTTGACTCAGATTTTAAATTCGAAAAACAAATCAGCAGCGTCGTTCAAAAAAGCTTTTATCAATTACGCCAAATAGCGAAAGTGAAACCGCTTCTATCAAGACATGATCTTGAGAAATTAATCCACGCTTTTATCTCGACTCGTCTTGATTATTGTAATGCCCTGTATGTTGGCATTAGCCAGGCCTCCCTCGCCCGCCTGCAGCTCGTGCAGAACTCTGCTGCTCGTCTGCTAACACAGACCCCCAGACGTGAGCACATCACCCCTATTTTAGCGTCCCTTCACTGGCTCCCTGTGCGTTACCGAATACATTTTAAACTCCTTTTATTTGTTTTTAAATGTCTAAACAACCTCGCGCCAACCTATCTCTCCGACCTCCTTCAGCCTTACTGCCCCACCCGATCCTTAAGATCAGCCGATCAGCTGCTGTTGACGGTCCCTGACACAAGGCTGAAGCTTAGAGGTGACAGAGCTTTCGCCGTTGCTGCTCCCAAGCTCTGGAACGACCTACCCCTGAGTGTTAGACAAGCCTCCTCTCTTCCTGTTTTTAAATCTCTCTTAAAAACATACTTTTATTCCATGGCTTTTAACACTGAGTGATATCCATCCTGCAATGGCGCCCCATAATACACCTGCTGTGATCCTGTTTTTATGTTTTTATTAATTCTATTTTAATTATTTATTTTTTATCGTGTTCTGTTTGTGTTGTGTTGTGTTTGCTCGGTACTCGTTTTATCTTTTAACCTGCTCATTGTACAGCACTTTGGCTACCCCTGTGGTAAATTTTAAATGTGCTCTATAAATAAAGTTGATTTGATTTGATTTGATTACAGTGCAGCCATTTTGTGCCCAGCAGCATTCAGTCAGCACATTAGCTGCTGTCGTTAGCGCCTGTGCTACTTTATGTGCTTTTAATATATTTTAGCCTTTTTACAACATTTGTCAAGATTTTGCTATCTTAATACGACTCCAAAGAAAGCAACGGACAAGCGAGGTGTGCTTTGAAACATTCAGGACGTATACACAGAGTTGTCAACACAGCCTTCCCCTACCCCTTTCTTCCGCTGCACGGCAAGAAAATTTACCAACAACGTAAACTGGATTTTCTTTTATTTATTCCTAATCACTGTAGCAACTTGGCTGTTAAAGTTAAGAAGTTTTATGATTTCAGGCTGTGAGTGCACCACAGGGATACTGACTGTGTGCGTGTGGTGGCTGCATATATGGACAGTTCAGCTGGTTGTTGTTTTGACTTTATTACTAAATATACATTTGATCAATCACCCACTTGTTATACAGTATGTGGTTGATATACAATATAAAGTGTTTCATATTGTGTTCCAAGTTTACAAACATTTACTAAAATATGGACTTTTGTCGAGGCTGGAACCCATTATTCATGTTTACATTGTGTCTCATGGAGAACTTTGATTTTAAGTTCATTTGCAAATAAGTAAGTAAATCTAGGTTCCACTGTAGCATGCGCCACACATTTAGCAGATCAATGCTCTTCCACACGCTGTTGTTTTGTGTCGTCAGTGTTTGACCACACACAGCAGGCTCCTCAAAAGGATACTAAAAGTCTGACAAACCGAACCAAAAAAAAAATGCATTCATGGTAGAGATGAATCACAGCGAGTTCACCACAACCAGCAGACGTCAGCAGAGAGCTGTCTCTTCTTTATTCCTGTCTCTTGTTACAGTATGTGACAACCCAAACATCATCCATCACTTTTTAGGGTTGCAGGGAGTTGGAGTCTATCCCAGCCAACTACTAACACTCAATTCGATTGATAATCATTTTCAATAATGATCCCTCTTATTTGATAAATACCCTAATGCTAACCCTACAAACCCCGTTTCCATATGAGTTGGGAAATTGTGTTAGATGTAAATATAAACGGAATACAATGATTTGCAAATCCTTTTCAACCCATATTCAATTGAATGCACTACAAAGACAAGATATTTGATGTTCAGACTCATAAACTTTTTTTTTTTTTTAGCAAATAATAATTAACTTAGAATTTCATGGCTGCAACACGTGCCAAAGTAGTTGGGAAAGGGCATGTTCACCACTGTGTTGCATCACCTTTTCTTTTAACAACACTCAGTAAACGTTTGGGAACTGAGGAGACACATTTTTTAAGCTTCTCAGGTGGAATTCTTTCCCATTTTTGCTTGATGTGCAGCTTAAGTTGTTCAACAGTCCAGGGTCTCCGTTGCGGTATTTTAGGCTTCATTATGTGCCACACATTTTCAATGGGAGACAGGTCTGGACTACAGGCAGGCCAGTCTAGTACCCGCACTCTTTTACTATGAAGCCACATTGATGTAACACGTGGCTTGGCATTGTCTTGCTGAAATAAGCAGGGGCGTCCATGGTAACGTTGCTTGGATGGCAACATATGTTGCTCCAAAACCTGTATGTAGCTTTCAGCATTAATGGCGCCTTCACAGATGTGTAAGTTACCCATGTCTTGGGCACTAATACACCCCCATACCATCACAGATGCTGGCTTTTCAACTTTGTGCCTATAACAATCCGGATGGTTCTTTTCCTCTTTGGTCCGGAGGACACGACGTCCACAGTTTCCAAAAACAATTTGAAATGTGGCCTCGTCAGACCACAGAACACTTTTCCACTTTGTATCAGTCCATCTCAGATGAGCTGAGGCCCAGCGAAGCCGACGGCATTTCTGGGTGTTGTTGATAAACGGTTTTCGCCTTGTATAGGAGAGTTTTAACTTGCACTTACAGATGTAGCGACCAACTGTTGTTACTGACAGTGGGTTTCTGAAGTGTTCCTGAGCCCATGCAGTGATATCCTTTACACACTGATGTCGCTTGTTGATGCAGTACAGCCTGAGGGATCGAAGGTCACAGGCTTAGCTGCTTACATGCAGTGATTTCTCCAGATTCTCTGAACCTTTTGATGATATTACGGACCGTAGATGGTGAAATCCCTAAATTCCTTGCAATAGCTGGTTGAGAAAGGTTTTTCTTAAACTGTTCAACAATTTGCTCACGCATTTGTTGACAAAGTGGTGACCCTCGCCCCATCCTTGTTTGTGAATGACTGAGCATTTCATGGAATCTACTTTTATACCCAATCATGGCACCCACCTGTTCCCAATATGCCTGTTCACCTGTTGGATGTTCCAAATAAGTGTTTGATGAGCATTCCTCAACTTTATCAGTATTTATTGCCACCTTTCCCAACTTCTTTGTCACGTGTAGCTGGCATCAAATTCTAAAGTTAATGATTATTTGCAAAAAAAATTATGTTTATCAGTTTGAACATCACACATGTTGTCTTTGTAGCATATTCAACTGAATATGGGCTGAAAATGATTTGCAAATCATTGTATTCCGTTTATATTTACATCTAACACAATTTCCCAACTCATATGGAAACGGGGTTTGTACAATAATATAGTTGTTGGCTTCCCTAATGAGGAATTTTGTTTATTACATATACTTGTGCTATACAAATATCAGCATCATTCTGGCCACCCTTCCTCTGGTGCACATTAGCAGTTCCCTATAATAGTTAAAGAGATGTGATGACATCACACAGGCCTGCACAACTCTCAATACGTTTATACTAATTGGCAGATTAAAAACAGAGTTGAGGGTTTTTGTGTGTCCTACAAAAAGGAAATATTTAAGGTTGTGGGTGAATACATAAAGGAAACAGTTGGGACAGCTATGTTGCTGTGTGCATATTCTATTAGGGTTAATATACTCTTGCGTCACGTAGTTTGCATCCCCTGACGGCGCCTTGTTTGAGTTATAGCTCTACAGTTGGGGTCCAGACTTGTAATTCTCTTCCAAAACACTAGGAGCAGAGTGTCCTTAAGGAGCAACTGCAGCTGTGTTGACTGGATACTGTATGTCCATCCATCCATTTCTACCGCTTGTCCCTTACCTTCTTGTAAAGAGTGACGACAACCCCAACATCGACATCTATGTCTACACTGTAACTAATCATTCAGAATAATCAGTTTATTTTTAATCACCATTTTACATTTGAACCAGAGGAAAATACTTTTGTGAAGATGGACCATGCAACTTCTGAACGAGTCGCGGCAGAGGACGCTATTATCATTTGCAAGACTATTAGTCCGTTCGGGACAGGGGACAAGAGAGAGCTACGTAATTGTAAATAAACACAACTGTACATAACTATTTTAACATGCTAGTGTTAACAGGGTCTCTTCAGGTTTAAACAATTCAAAATTAAGATTTTTTAAAGAACATAATGAATATAATTTAAGACTATTTCACATACACATTGATTTTCCTGTTTTTGTACTTTTTTGTCAGACTGGCAGAATTAATTGTAAGTATATGAATTCATTTACTGTTCTTTCACATTGGAAAACAAAATGGTTTAACTAAATACACCAGAAGGTTCTGTACTGTAAACTATCCATTCATCCATTTTCTACCGCTTGTCCCTAATTGAAAAAAATATTAGCAAACATCGTAACAGCCATTTTTTAGATTTGCCATAGAAGTGTTTTCCAGCAAAAGGTGCAGTGTGCTTCATATCAAGTGTTTTCATGTAACAACAACAAGTAACAACAACAACAACCAGAACATCAGCAATGGTAGAGGACAGCACAATATATTGGCTGTGAAAGGAACTGTTAACATCTCTGCTAAAGCTAAATGGCTAACTTTTGCAGTTTTTTTGTGGCTGTTAGAATTAAGCAAACAGATAAAAACATCTACAGTGCTACTACAGTATCTGCAAAGTTGTGAAAAACAGAGAGTGCCGACAGAGATTGTCTAAAAAGAAAGAATGCGATTATGGCTTGCGAGCCTCAAACAGAATTTGGATATGAATAATGTGAATAACATTTAAATTTGCTCAGCTCATTTTGTGTCTGGTATGTATGAACACCTTTTACCTGTTTTGTTTGACTTTTTGAAAACATATTGCCAATAAACAATGACTAGTTTTTATTTAAGCATGACAAGATGACATTCGCAAATCCTTCTTGCATTCCTCACCCAACCATAAATTAAGTGTAAACACTAAACAGATTACCTTTATAGTTGTTAATGTCAGTTGCTGTATAAACCTGGAGAAAAGATTAGGCATGAGAAGCTGACCTGAAATTATTGGAATAAATAATAGAAATAATATAAGAAAATTTGTTTTTTTTAATAGTTTTACTGCTGAGTACACTACTACCCTAGAGAAATTAGCATGTACTTACTGTATGTAATAGTATGATTTCACTAGTAAACATCTCATTTTCGGAAATTGGCGTCATTTGACCCACGTAGCACAAACGCTTCCCTCCTCGATGGCTCCACATCCGGGTCCCTAACACTTTTCCACGTTTCCATCCACCGGCTTCAAGCATGCATTAAATTGATCGTCTTGGAGTCATACATTGTTGAACTTGCACTTACCCATCTTATGCAAGTAATTCGGCTTTGCTGTGGGCTGGCGTTTTCGCTGCTATGCTAAGCTGTAACAACACAGCGCTGCACACGCACAGCACACTAGGATAGGTGCGCGATTGATTCTAACCAGGGCAACTTTAGTTCTGTTTTGTAGTCACGTTATAGCGTCCTCAAAAATCGAAACATTTAAAAGCAAGACTAAAGTTTATGCATGTTTTAAATAAAAGTAATGTTAATAGATTTGTAAGAACTTTCAAAATTGTATTTATGACCTTTTATGAGATATTAGAAACATTTTAGACATTTAAAGGCCTTAAATTCAAATGTTGGATTTAAGACTTTAAAAGACCCCACAAATACCCAGAATAATGTGTATGGTCACGTGTTATTGATGTTTGGCAATAAAAGTTAAAAAAGAGTGTCAAACTTGTACTTTGTGACTTTTCTTCTGGACGCAACAAGAACACAATAAGAAAATGTTGCTTTATTTCACACAATATGTCATGCATTTTAAGCACAACGTTTGCTTTCCTGTGGTCGATGACCTGTTCTGCAAAAGCCGACCAATCACAGGTGGAGTGGTCGAGGCAAACCTAAACATTTTTGAGAGGTGCACCACGGTTTGTGGGAAGCTACGCAGGGGGAGGCGGCAAGATGGCGTCGCTCATGCAATTTATGTGACTAAGAGTATATACCAGGCTTTAATTTTAATCCGCATGAAACACAAATATGCGGCTCACACTGATGGTAATTCAGTTATAATTTGGGGGGTTTTGTCCAGTTTTCAGTTTTTTTCACTACACACTCAAAAAAAGATAAACTCAATTTAATTATGGGAAGGACTTTCATTCCGATATGTATATATTAGGGCTGCAACTAACGATTAATTTGATAATCGATTAATCTGTCGATTATTACTTCGATTAATAATCGGATAAAAGAGACAAACTACATTTTTATCCTTTCCAGTATTTTATTGGGGGGAAAAACAGCATACTGGCACCATACTTATTTTGATTATTGTTTCTCAGCTGTTTGTACATGTTGTACCGTATTTTCCGCACTATAAGGCGCACCTAAAAACCACAATTTTTCTCAAAAGCTGACAGTGCGCCTTATAACCCGGTGCGCTTTATTACGATTCATTTTCATAAAGTTTCGATCTCGCAACTTCGGTAAACAGCCGCCATCTTTTTTCCCGGTAGAACAGGAAGCGCTTCTTCTTCTACGCAAGCAACCGCCAAGGAAAGCACCCGCCCCCATAGAACAGGAAGCGCTTCTTCTTCTACTGTAAGCTACCACCCGCCCCCGGAAGAAGAAGAAAAAACGCGCGGATATCACCGTACGTTTCATTTCCTGTTTACATCTGTAAAGACCACAAAATGGCTCCTACTAAGCGATCCGGTTCATAAAAAGACGCAATCTCTCCATCCGCACACGGATTACTACCGTATTTCACAGCTGATATTCCTGTGAACCGCACTGTGGAACGGGAGCACGTACGGTGAATATTCGCACCACAGGGAATGAGAAGTCATCCTTCACTGTGGTTCTAGCTTGCCATGCTAACTTCCACCCATGGTGATATTCAAAAGGAAGACCTTGCCAAAAGAGACCTTTCCAGCCGGCGTCATCATAAAAGCTAACTCGAAGGGATGGATGGATGAAGAAAAGATGAGCGAGTGGTTAAGGGAAGTTTACGCGAAGAGGCCGGGTGGCTTTTTTCACACAGCTCCGAAGGCGAACACACCTTCACTAAGACGGGCAGACAGCGCCGGACGACATACGCCAACATTTGCCAGTGGATCGTAAATGCCTGGGCAGATATTTCGGTCACAACTGTGGTCCGAGCTTTCCGGAAGGCAGGATTCACAGAACAACAGCGACACTGACTCCCGATGACTTCGACGAGACGGAACCGGCCATTTTGGATACCACGCTTGCGCAACTTTTCAATTCGGACACCGAAGACGAAGAATTCGAAGGATTTACGAATGAAGAATAACTTCAGAAGGTGAGCGCTATGTTTATTTTGTGTGTTGTGACATTAACGTTCGAGCAACATTATGTTACTATTGCTCTACACCATTTTGAATTTTACTATGTTTGTGATTGCACATTTGCGTACATTTTGGGACAGAGTTGTTAGAACGCTGGTTTTCAATATATTATTAAAGTTTGACTGAACTATCTGACTGTTTTTTTGACATTCACTTTAGCGCAGCGTTTTTTTGACATTCACTTTAGCGCAGCGTAGGCGCGGCTTATAGTCCGGGGCGGCTTATTGGTGGACAAAATTATGAAATATGTAATTCATAGAAGGTGCGGCTAATAATCCGGTGCGCCTTATAGTGCGGAAAATACGGTAGTTTATAAATAAAGGTTTATGAAAAAAAATATATATATATATAAAAAAGCCTCTGTGCATGCGCATAGCATAGATCCAACGAATCGATGACTAAATTAATTGCCAACTATTTTTATAATCAATTTTAATCGATTAGTTGTTGCAGCCCTAATATATATATACAGGTAAAAGCCAGTAAATTAGAATATTTTGAAAAACTTGATTTATTTCAGTAATTGCATTCAAAAGGTGTAACTTGTACATTATATTTATTCATTGCACACAGACTGATGCATTCAAATGTTTATTTCATTTAATTTTGATGATTTGAAGTGGCAACAAATGAAAATCCAAAATTCCGTGTGTCACAAAATTAAAATATTACTTAAGGCTAATACAAAAAAGGGATTTTTAGAAATGTTGGCCAACTGAAAAGTATGAAAATGAAAAATATGAGCATGTACAATACTCAATACTTGGTTGGAGCTCCTTTTGCCTCAATTACTGCGTTAATGCGGCGTGGCATGGAGTCGATGAGTTTCTGGCACTGCTCAGGTGTTATGAGAGCCCAGGTTGCTCTGATAGTGGCCTTCAACTCTTCTGCGTTTTTGGGTCTGGCATTCTGCATCTTCCTTTTCACAATACCCCACAGATTTTCTATGGGGCTAAGGTCAGGGGAGTTGGCGGGCCAATTTAGAACAGAAATACCATGGTCCGTAAACCAGGCACGGGTAGATTTTGCGCTGTGTGCAGGCGCCAAGTCCTGTTGGAACTTGAAATCTCCATCTCCATAGAGCAGGTCAGCAGCAGGAAGCATGAAGTGCTTTAAAACTTGCTGGTAGACGGCTGCGTTGACCCTGGATCTCAGGAAACAGAGTGGACCGACACCAGCAGATGACATGGCACCCCAAACCATCACTGATGGTGGAAACTTTACACTAGACTTCAGGCAACGTGGATCCTGTGCCTCTCCTGTCTTCCTCCAGACTCTGGGACCTCGATTTCCAAAGGAAATGCAAAATTTGCATGGTTGGGTGATGGTTTGGGGTGCCATGTCATCTGCTGGTGTCGGTCCACTCTGTTTCCTGAGATCCAGGGTCAGCGCAGCCGTCTACCAGCAAGTCCTGCTGCTGACCTGCTCTATGGAGATGGAGATTTCAAGTTCCAACAGGACTTGGCCCCTGCACACAGCGCAAAATCTACCCGTGCCTGGTTTACGGACCATGGTATTTCTGTTCTAAATTGGCCCGCCAACTCCCCTGACCTTAGCCCCATAGAAAATCTGTGGGGTATTGTGAAAAGGAAGATGCAGAATGCCAGACCCAAAAACGCAGAAGAGTTGAAGGCCACTATCAGAGCAACCTGGGCTCTCATAACACCTGAGCAGTGCCAGAAACTCATCGACTCCATGCCACGCCGCATTAACGCAGTAATTAAGGCAAAAGGAGCTCCAACCAAGTATTGAGTATTGTACATGCTCATATTTTTCATTTTCATACTTTTCAGTTGGCCAACATTTCTAAAAATCCCTTTTTTGTATTAGCCTTAAGTAATATTCTAATTTTGTGACACACGGAATTTTGGATTTTCATTTGTTGCCACTTCAAATCATCAAAATTAAATGAAATAAACATTTGAATGCATCAGTCTGTGTGCAATGAATAAATATAATGTACAAGTTACACCTTTTGAATGCAATTACTGAAATAAATCAAGTTTTTCAAAATATTCTAATTTACTGGCTTTTACCTGTGTATATATATATATATATATATATATATATATATATATATATATATATATATATATATATATATATATATATATATATATATATATATATATATATATATACTCAAATCAAATAAAAAAGGTCTGTCTTACATATTTTGATCATTTTAGTTAAACACATTTTTATATGATAAAAAAATAAAACTATAATATTATACAAAAGTAATTAATTGAATTATTTTATTTTTTTTAAATTGAACTATATTTATATAGAGCTTTTCCTCTAGTGACTCAAAGCGCTTTACATAGTGAAACCCCATATCTAAGTTACATTTAAACCAGTGTGGGTGGCACTGGGAGCAGGTGGGTAAAGTGTCTTGCCCAAGGACACAACGGCAGTGACTAGGATGGCAGACGCGGGGATCGAACCTGGAACTCTCAAGTTGTTGGCACGGCCACTCTACCAACCGAGCCATACCGCCCCGATTAAATGAAATTATTTTTATGCAACTCAATTCATTGTAGTTTTAGAAAGTATACATTTGTGCTTATTTATACAGCAATACAATTAGTCCGATTGAAATAAATGATTGTAATAAATTATATATTTTAATATGTTTTCATATTTATTGGCATGTGTTACTTTTCCTATATTTTATTTAATTGCACATGCATATGAGAATCAAGATAAAAGCAGTGTTCTAAAACAAGAGGCAATACTTGATATAAACATTTTTTTTTCTACTTATTCCAAAAAGTACTCAAAGCAAACATTTTTATGTATATTGATAAAGTGCCACAATATGTTCTCCAATGCAGAACAAGCAATGGGATTCATCCATCTATCCATTTCCTAAAGCCTATTCCTTTCGGTATTTGTCATTGACAGTCGCAGTTGTTACTGAGTGCTCACGCATGTGCAGAGCCTGAGAACTTGCAATTATCAGCGTGTTTAACACAACTCAACTAGTGAGAGCTGCAACACATTAAACGGGACTTGCACTTTTTATGGAATTTGTTTATCATTCCTACACCTTATGTAAGACAAGAACACACGTGTTGCTAATTTTTTTCATGCATTCTAATCATTGAAAAAACATTCGCAAGTTGCAGCTAACAATGCACTAAACCATTTAGTGGTCAATTGTACGGAATATGTACTGTACTGTGCAATCTACTAATAAAAGCTTCAATCAATCAATCAATTGTAGTAAGTAGTCCATTATGCCTATACAGACTTCCTTCTACTACCTACTCAGTGGCCTAGTGGTTAGAGTGTCCGCCCTGAGATCGGTAGGTTGTGAGTTCAAACCCCGGCCGAGTCATACCAAAGACTATAAAAATGGGACCCATTACCTCCCTGCTTGGCACTCAGCATCAAGGGTTGGAATTGGGGGTTAAATCACCAAAATGATTCCCGGGCGCGGCCACCGCTGCTGCCCACTGCTCCCCTCACCTCCCAGGGGGTGATCAAGGGTGATGGATCAAATGCAGAGAATAATCTCGCCACACCTAGTGTGTGTGTGACAATCATTGGTACTTTAACTTTTTTAACTTTAACTTCTAAAAAAAACATCCAGAATTTGCCAAAAACACTCCACCCTGTTACCTGCATATAAACCAAGCGATCGCTGCATTGTTATT
This sequence comes from Nerophis lumbriciformis, assembly GCF_033978685.3. Taxonomy (NCBI): domain Eukaryota; kingdom Metazoa; phylum Chordata; class Actinopteri; order Syngnathiformes; family Syngnathidae; genus Nerophis; species Nerophis lumbriciformis. The sequence continues at coordinate 19,436,670 of NC_084558.2, read as the reverse complement.
TTAAGAGCAATGTGTTCTGTAACTTACTGTGGACGTAGATATGTCTGCCTTGAAACACAATGTCATTGGCGTAACTGTAAGATATTATTTTATTGTGTAAAAAGATCAATCTGTCAGGAAATATTTGTTATAATCTTTTTAGATGAGTTTGGTTTTTAGTCTGAGTTACTAGAAATAAAACATAAGTATTTAAAAAAAATAATTAGTCCAACAGTCTATGTTTTTACAAAGGTACGAAGAGTACAGTACCTTTTTATGTAGACTTGTCGTACATGTACTGCAACCACATAATTTCCCCATTTTCCTATTCTACTGGTTTGAAATCACAACAGCAAGAACATATCGTATTCAAATATTATTTTAATCTATGCCATATGCTTAGTTAATAAATAAAACATGGAGTAGCTATATTTTCATAAAATACAACTCATGTTTACCGAGTGTCCTAATCTGTCCTTTATTTTACTGTTTGGCAATAGGCTCCATTTTTTTCTTATGCCATTGAGTGTTTTGGTTATTAAATCATCATTTATGAATTCATTTGTAAAAAAAACATTGCCTGCATATATGCTGTATGTGTAATCATTTGTTCTGTTGTTTATCAATCAGGCTAACGTCGGCGAGGTCCCACAAGATTTAGTGGAGCGTGCCTACATCTGACAACACCAGAAGGATACCGAGGCCACAAACAAGGCCCTCAACTTCAGTCTGTCACATTTATATCACTTTGTACTTTCAATTTGTTTATTTTCCCCCTCGGTACAGTATCATGATCTATTAAAAGTTTTCCTGTCCTTTTGAACTTCAGGGATAAAGAAGAAATTTGTTGCAGCATCAAATTATTGACCTTGGTCCTTGGTGAAAATGGGTGAAATGCATTAGTGTTCACATGTGGGGGTGCTGTTGCTCATCAATGGGAGACAAAGAGGTACACACATTGTAGAGGAAATGTGGAGCTGTCATGGTGAGCGCATTAAATCACATCTCAGTGAGTATATTACGTTGCATCTAAATTTGATATGAGGCGTGGCCATTGTGGCAATTGTATACTGTAAATACTTTGGACATGATAGAAATTCTGTTGTGCTGATCGCATCAAGATGCAACCAAGCATGGTGTCTAATCGAGTTCATCGGGATTTACTAGAAGAAAAAAAAGCTCCATTGCGCTGCGTTGCAATGTGATAATATCTGTTACGCACAATTACATATCTGACAACCTGATATGATGACATATGAGGTTATAATTATTGCAATTATCAATCGCAAAAAGGGTGAGATTTTTTAACTTTCTCTCTCCATTTTCCAATTGAAACATAATTGTCGAACTTTGTACCCTTGGCCTGCTGGAAACAGCGCTGTGTGTGCTGCAGCCAATGCATTCAGTGTGCTAATAACACACACCACTTGTGTTGTAATACTGTACAGTATTTGAAAAAAGTTATTTGTGACAGTACAAAAAGGTGAAAGCCGTAGGAAGCCTGTAAACTTGGTTCAGAAAGGGGTGGACAACAAGGAGGCTACAACAAGCGACCAAGGACGGCGTAAGCAACATGGGTGTTGTATATGTAAACCCGCATATTTTTTATTAGGATTATTGGATATTGTTCTAATGTGTGTCAACTTGAGAGAATATGTTGATTGACAGTCTAAAGCAGTGGTTCTTAACCTGGGTTCGATCGAACCCTAGGGGTTCGGTGAGTCGGCTTCAGGGGTTCGGCGGAGCCTCCGCCGCGGAGGTCGAGACGCACCTGACTCATTGTGTAAATAAAAACTTCTCCCTATTGGCGTATTATGGATACCCTCAAACAATGTTCCCTCTAGTGTTCCATATGCGTGAGCAAACGCAAAAACTCCTTGAGTATTCAGTGGAGCACATGTGAGCACACCTGTACCAAACTTGACTAAACAACAAATTAAATGTTTTATTATTATAATCAAATGACAGCTGTCATTTCCATGAGATTCTTTTCTAATATAAGTGTTTTGGCCCACTTACAATGACAATAACAAAAATTATTGTTTTTCATGAGCTGTGTACTCGTATTGTATGTCTGGGTGGAAAACGAAGAAAAGGAACAGACTTTGCTGTGAAAATAAATAAATTATTTTATTTTATCATTTAAAATGACATGAGTGGCACTTGCCAAGGTGAAGCCACCCATATCTGAACTGGTCTTTCAAAGGCAACAGCAGAATTCACACTGATTTGCAGGTGTGTAATTTGTTGTGAGTTCATGCACTGTGTTGGTATTGTTCTTTGAACAAGATGATGTTCATGTACGGTTCGTTTTGTGCACCAGTAAAAAAACATAACTTTGCCTTGAATTTGAAAAAAAAAACATTTAATTTTTCACTAAAGAAGGGTTCGGTGAATGTGCCTATGAAATTGGTGGCGTTCGGTACCTCCAACAAGGTTAAGAACCACTGGTCTAAAGTAACACTTATCTTTCGAGCAATTCTATGCATTTAAATTAATAAAATCTAAAAATCACAAATCGAATAGCTAATTGCAATTTTTGGCAATTAGGATTTTATTAGAATGGTGCATTCCTCCTGTTTCAAATGTATTTTACCTAATAAAATTAGATTTAAAATGTGTAACCACAAAGAGGGGCTTGGATCAGTTTTTTGAGCGCAGGTAAAAGCAAGAGTAGTGAAGAGGGTGGCACAACCACCCCCTTAAAAACTGTACATACTGTATGGGCGCTGTTTACAATAAACAAAGTAAGGAATTGGAGATAAAACAACAACAACAACAATGCTCTCAGCTGCCAAAGAGCGTAACACAAAAGACTACTTCCAAACCATAGCAGAGGAACCATAAAGAGAAATTACTTTGCCTCTCATCTTTGTCTTTCTGCAGGCCTGCTGAGCTGAATATATTAGATCTTTTTCTTCTCTCGGTAGGTTATCAAGCATCACTCTCTTTGCACCTCCATTTCTATTTCTCTCTTTTACACATTCATGTAATGATCAAAGCATCGCATACAAAAGATTTAGCAAACCATACACTTACTGTGTTGCATGTGCTATTTTTGTGTGACAAATACACAACATGGTGGTGCCATTATTAAATTCCAACATTGGACAGCGCTAGTCTTATCCTTTAGGAAAATGTTCTCCTTAAAATTCTAAACAAGACGATAAACAACTTATCAAGCACACCTAAAACAACATGAAAAGTTATTTTTAGCTTTTAAATTGAATTAGAAATAAAAACAATCGTAGTTGCTGTAAAAACATTATTTACAGTAGAGATGCGCGGATAGGCAATTTATCTCATCCGCAACCGCGTCAGAAAGTCGTCATCCATCCGCCATCCACCCGATGTAACGTTTGATCAAAACTGCATCCGCCCGCCATCCGCCCGTTGTTATATATCTAATATTAATAAAAAAAAAAAAAAAAGGGTGAAAACTACGCGAATTGCACCTTGTGCAGACAAAATTTTTCGATCGGACACGGAGGAATTAGCGATGTAAAAGACCACGTTGGGACAAAAAAACACAAGTCTAATGCCGTTGCTAGCGATACAAGTGGAAAACTTTCAACGTTTTTCGTCGCCCAAACAGATTCTTTGGATGTGATAAATGCCGAAGTTTTATTTACGGAGGCAATAATTGAGCATGGACTTCCAATCGCACTGGCTGATCACATGGGACAGTTAATAATGTAATGCAACCTTTAAAAATCATTACGCGGTGATCGCGATCCCAAAAATAAACTTTTCTTGCATGATAATGTCCAGAAAATTTCGCTTTATATTACTATAGAGTCCTTTTAACGAATGAGTTTGATGGTTTATCACAAACCTTAAATGAAATTCCATGGCCACCGTCCTGCTCTCTATATCAACCAGGGTGAGCCCCACCCCTTTCGTGAGCGCACTGTGCGCGGAGTGACCCCTGTTACGCGCCCCCGGCAACAGGGGTGGCAAGCAGGTAAGCTGCGCGGGCGGAGCGCGCGGAGTGACCCATGTTACGAGCTCCCGGCCACGGGGGTGGCGGGCAGGTAAGCTGCTTACCTGCTGCGCGTGACGCCGGCCGCGGCGAAAGCGGACGAGGCGGGGTGTCGGTGCGGTGGGCGCGGTAGTGACCCTGGACGTGCGTCGGGCCCTTCTCGCGGATCGCCTCAGCTACGGCTCCCGGTGGGGCCCTCTCGGGGGAAGGGGCCTCGGTCCCGGACCCCGGCGAGGCGTCCCTTCTCCGCTCCGTAAAAGTGTCCATCTCTTTTCTTTTTTTTTCTTCTGTTGTGGCATATGCTGCAGGTGCCTGCTCGTTTTTCGTATGTGGGTAACAACATTTAACTATGTATATATATTTCCGAATTGGTTTAACTGCCACCCGCAAAAAAACAAACAAAAAAAAAAAACAAACAAAAAAAAATCTAATTAATCCGCCCGACCCGACCCGCGAGCGGATAAAATCTTTTTTTTTTTAATTTCATCCGCCCGATCCGCGGATAATCCGCGGACTCCGCGGTTGTGTCCGCAAACCGCGCATCTCTAATTTACAGCCTTTCCTCTGTACTTTGATGATGCACTTTTAGCAGAAATTACAGCCTCAAGAGTTTTTTTATTTGATTAACAACACCTCCTTTGTTGTAATCTGCCCTGGCATAAGACCTGCATGTAATGTGGAGCCCAGTCACAATCACATTGTTCATGTGTTTGTCCTGTTCCAAATTATGGTTCTCACAGATTATTTACGATATAATGTGATCCATTTCATAATTCTACTTCTTTAGAGGGGCCCTGTAATGCAAAACCAACTTTTCTAACCTGATAGTACTTGCTTATGTGTATTGGAAATCTGCATCAGTCTTGAAAATTTGAAACCGTGGAAGCGTTGCAGAGATATTTATAAAACAATCTTGCCTTCAGTCATACTTCTGCCAAAATTGCGAGTACGCAACATCCTGAAGGACAGGCACCACCCACAGCACATGGTCTTTTCAACTTGCTTCCCTGTAGAAGAAGGTATAGATCTATTTGCGCCAGGACCACCAAAATGTCTCACAGTCTGTATCCCCAGGCTTTGAGACTGCTAAATTAACAGCCAGCCCCTTTACTGCCTTCGTCCATCTTAATACCTCACTCTTCACCACCTCAATAGTTGTGCCCTGGGCATTGCATTGCTCCAACACCGACATAACTGTTGATGACTGTTCGCCCACCCCGCACCCTCCCTTATCTCTATCGTCTTTACAATGCTAATGAAAACTACTGTCAACCTGCACATCAATGCAGTTTCTATGCCGTTAGACTAAGCTCCAACAAAATCTCGTTGACATGTATGACTTGTGTTATTATGACAATGACAGTAAAGGAATTGATTGATTGATAAAACGAGAAGTTAGAAATTTTCCCCAATTGTGACGTCAGTGGAGTATCCATATATGGTAGAAATTTAACTGAACATTTTTGCGCGAGTCTGCCATTTTTATTTTATGTAGGACCTGTTGTAGTCCACAACATGTCCACAATAAAACCCAATGAACGAAAATGCTTTTTTGATGGTTGATGGTTTCAGCCTCATCTGAGGTAAGAAGTGCCTTACTTTTAATTTTTATGATTCGTGGCATCGTGCCTTCAACTGTGAAGAAGTCACTTCGAGTGTATGCAAAGCAAACCACTTCGAAAAGTGCTTCTTCACAAACCTGCGCCAGTATAAAGATGGATGGTTTACCCGGTCTTCCGCCCGTGTGCGGCTGGAAGAGGCTCCAGCCTCCCACGTGCCTGAAAGTGACAGGCAGTAGAAAATGGATGTATGGACTACTTTTATGAAAGGCTCGGTACCAACTGCTTATGGCAATGGAGGAGACAAGGAAACGGTAAGTAATAACAGTAGGTTAGAAATGTGAGAATAATACGCTCGCAATGTTGGCTCGATTTGTTGTGTAGCTAGCTTAGCCATCCAATATAAGAGAACAGCTTAACCATCCTCCAACAAAATAAATAATTATTATTCTAAAAACTACTTTTGATTGGATCTACTGTGTTTGGCAATGGACGAGTAAGTAATATATTCAGTTTTAACGTTAGCTATGTAGCTCGTAGCATAGCTCACTCCAAACCCTGTGTCTCTTTACAAACCATGTCCAATCAACTGAATTTACAACAGGTGAACTCAAATTAAGCTGTAGAAACATCTTAAAGACGATTAGTGGAAACAGGATGCCAATAGTAAATTGTCTAAATGGTCTATATTTATATAGTGTTTTTACTATACCTGCATGATACCCAAAGCACTATACACTATATGTCCCATTCACACACACATTCACACACATTCAAATTAATTTTTAGCTTTATGGAAAAGACTGACTACCTAATGTTTGTACAAGTGATTTCTTAGTTTTGTTTTTAATACATTTGCAAACATCACAAAAATTGCTTTTCTATGTCTCATAATGAGTGTAACATTTTGAGATTTATTGATATTAATTTTGGAACAAGGCTGTATAAGGCAATAAAATGGGAAAAAAGTGAAGCTGTCAATACTTTCCAGACACTAGTGATTATGAATTCTGTCTCTCTCAAGAGAGACGGTTCTTATGGCTCGTCTGAGTAAAACCAATCACCAGGCAAGCTTTAACAGAAAAAAAACATGGCAAAAAAAAAAACTATAACTCAGGCTTCCAAGCTAGAGCCAGCTCTGATCGTCAAAGAATCTGCTCTACGAGCTGTTTCTCTCAAGACCAACACATCACTAATCTCTGTCCTCTCCTCCCATCTGACCCCAAACACCCTCACTATGACTCACTGGCTGTCTGAGACATTGACAGAGGGAATTGAGCCAGAGTGTGTGTTTGACATTCTACCAGCATCCCACTCAGCCTCATCTCATCCCCTCCGTCTGCTAGGAAGTCACACACTCCCACTATTGCACACATGCACAAGCCCACAAATTGCTTTCATTGAAATGCCATTCAACCTGCAGGTCTAAGCTTGCAGGGAATGGAGGTTGGAAGGAACAAAGAAAAGACAAAAAAACAACACATTTGTCCTTAAAAGTTTGTACACTTTTCCTGTTGAAAGCATTGTTGCACCTTACCTGACATATTTAGCTATACAGTATTTTTCATCAGTTGTGACTTGCTTACTGTGTAGATAATACACACTTTCAATACACAAAAATGTTGAGGTTGTTTCTTTGAATACAGGGGAACCTCCTAGGGCTGGGCGATATGGACGAAATAGTATATCTCGATATATTTTTCGGTAAAAGTATACGTATAAAGATATTAATTTTTGAGCGACATTCACTGAAATTTAACTGAATGACAACTGTACTGTAAACAGTCAGTGGCACTTTTATTAACCCAGTTAGTCAAGATGGGTATTAACAGCACAGAAAAAAAACTGTTTAAGAAGCACTGAATTAACATAAATAAAATAGAAAAATACTCTTTCTACCTAAAAAAAATAACATAGCTGTGCAAATAATACAAAATGTATCAAACTCAGATAAAAAATACATTTGCAGACAGGCACTTCTTAATTCACACATGTACGGTTCTGGTCAGCGCCAAGTAAGTGACTTTACTTAATTGTGCGGCTATGACCTTCCTCTCTTTGGCATACATTTTTGGCAGCATTTCTCTTGTGAAATATGCCCGGCTTGGCAACTCGAGAACAGTTTTGATTTGGGCTTGCATGGTAAACAACTCAAATGAATGTTTTATCCAGACGCATACATTTGTCCAAATGTCGGCAAGTAGACGCATTGTGGGTTTCCTGGACGTCGTCTACATCGCTGAAAGAAAAATCTAAGCAAGAGAATCCCTCTGCCATCTTCTACTAGTTTTTTTTAATATATAAATCGCCCGCTTGACTCTCTTGTCGTCATTTGGGATGTGCGTGTCTGTTGTGATTTCCCTTCCTGGTTCGATGACCTGCCTATCTTGCCTCTGATTGGCCTGTCCGTAATGTTTTGCTCTAATCTTAACCAATCGTGACTCATCATAGTAAACAACCAACCAATCATGGATGTTCTTATACGTGCAAGCACGTCTTGGAAGGAAGAAGGGTAGGGGTTTAGAAGCTCATGGAGATTTGAAAGGGAGTGAGAAGCGGAGAAGAACAAGGAACACATTTTAACGTGAAATAAATGATATCTATATTACGATATTTTCTTAATCCATATCTTGTTTAATCCATATCTTGTTTAAAAATATATGGATATATCTTACAAACTTGATATATCGCCCAGCCCTAGAATTTCCAACGTCAAACATTACTGGATGTTAAAAACGAGACATGCATGGTCACAGATGAACACTTTGGATGCCACTGGGAATCTTCTATCCTCCCTTTGGACTGGCCACAACCTTTTGACCACATGCACAGTCTAATTTTATTCATCAAAAGTTCTGCCTTTCCAAAGATAATATTGTGTGGTTTTGATTGACACGGTTATGGATAAGCCATCCAAATAACGGCCATGACAAAAGATGAGTCGCTGAAGTAGAAGCACATTGAAATCTTGTTGTGGCCCAGTCACCAAATCTGTGACGAAAACTAAAACATTGAGTTGACTTTTTTTCTATTCAACAGTTCCTGCTTATGAGAAGCTTACCACCGCCCAGGGTCAGCCACTCTTTACTACTGTTCAGATTAAATGTGAATGTAACTGTCTTTTTGATAGCATAACATAATAATTGCTGCATGCAACAGTGAAGTAATTTTGGTATCTTCTGCTATAAATGCATTTGCGGCAAAAGACAATTTGAAGACGTTTTTACACAAATCTGAGAGACATTCATCAACATGTCGGCCTGCGACTGGATCACGTCTGTTTGTGTGCTTGTATACCTCCTTCATCAGGTACATCAGCGCTCTGAGATCGTCTGATGGCAGGATTACCAGCATGGGCGGTGTAACGATACAACTGGTTTTCCCCTCCATCTTGCTGATTGATCTGTGTGAGGTCATGCATGCTTAGGCTGCGCAGCTTCTCTGTGATTGCACCCTGACCCTGAGACAAAAAAAATGCAAAGACCCACATTTAACTCTTCGTCAGTCGTCACAAATTGTCTTAAGATTTCAGACTACATTTTAGCATACAAAAAAAAATTACTTTAGTTTTCTACTATGCAAACTTGCATTAAATGTTTCCATCTGCTGTTTTCATGAGCACTTACTATTCTATGTGATTCTTTGCATTATGTTTTTATCCATTTGCTTTTTTAATGGTGTGTTAATAAGAAAGTGCAATGCAATACCCGCAATAATGTTCCTATAAATTGAAATAGTACCTATGTGTAGAAACATTTGCACATACAGTAGGCTAATCATCATACTTCCATAACTTTTTACATGGTATGATCTTTGTCAGTGACCTAATCATCATAAAGCAAATGATAAACACATTAACCAAATACACTTTAATTAGACGAACATATATTGAAAAAAACATTTTCTGTAGTATGAGGGTAGAACCAAGTGTCAAAATTTATCAACCTGCATATCCTGTAAAGTATACACAGGCTAAATGCCATGCACATAAAACGGACACGTACAGGTGAATCTTGCCATTGGAACAATTCTGAAATTGACATGAATTATACATCTCAACTAAAAGAAGAAACTTTGAACACAAAAGCATGATTTATCTGGATAGTCAGTACACCGCTTCTTAAAAAGTTGAAAACTTCAAAAGAAGAACAGTGAGTGCAGAAAGTGAGCTGCATGAAGCGTTTAATGCAACAAACTTTTTTAGAAGTAGTCTGGCCCTATGTTTGTCTCCAAATCAGGTACCAAAGTTAAATATGTTGTACTGCTTTCACACTGTACTAATATTCATATTAAAATGTTATTTACTTAATAGTTTGTCAATAATTAAATGTTTAATGATGGCTAAAGTTCTCAACAAGAAAGGTCTACTTATTTTATTTCTTGAATTGTAAATACAAACAAAACAGAATACAACCAGCAACTAGGATTTTAATGTATACCTAATAACTTGACCACCAACTACAGCAGCTGTACAAGTTCACTTATATATAAGTATGTGCACATGAACAAGGACGGCTAAATGTAGGAAAATAAATAATTAATATATTTGAGAAGATTGACATGAGGACATATGGGAGTATAATGCTTGTGTGAAATGAAGGGAAAGCTCTGTCATGCAACTAGGAACTTTTTTTACCTCCCTGAAGAGCCTGGTGAAGCACAGAAGTCCTAAAGAAAGAAGGATGTCAATAGAGAGAGATAAGAAGATAGTCATCAGAGGGTTAGCTATGAAGCAGCTCCATGCAGCCTAACTTTGGAGTCATTATTAAAAATCAGTGTATAAGTCATTTGGCAAGCAGAAGCATAGAGACATCTTCCTCTAGCTGTGCAGATGCAGGTGTGTGTTATAATCAAACAGCTGCAAAAATTAACCCCATTAGTTTAAAAGGCGGACCCTTATTCAACTTGTGTCATGGCGATAGTAATGCTCTTTTTTTTTACTGTTGTTTTGTGTTGAGAACGTAAGTGCGTATAAATAGTTAATGAGTTCATACAACTCAACATCTTTAAAGCCTTTTTTCACACAAATGCATTGGCAAGATGAAGGATAGCCCAGATCATATTCATCACCTCAAGAGAGCAGGGACCACAGTCATCAAAAAAACATTGGTAACATACAGTACTTTGCTGTGGGCCCATTGAAGTTTGCTTCAGTCCTGGGAAAATTTGATGCGATCAGAGGAGACAAAGACTGAGTTTTTGGCATCAACTTGAAATGCTTTGTTCAGACGCTGATGAATGCTGAATTTGACCTCAAGAACACCATCCCCAACATTTAAATGGAAACATTCTGGTCTAGGGCTGGTTCTATGCTAAAGGTACAGGAAGACCTTACCACATTCAGGGACCGATGGACGGGACCATGTACTGTGGAATTTCGAATCAGAACATGCTGGCTTTAGCCAGAACACTGAAGATGTCACGTGGAGAGGTCTCCAAGCATGACAATGATCAAATTCAACAAATGAGTAGCTTAAGAAGTAGTACGTATATATCGACCCTGGAGTCTTAAGCATTAATTCCATAAATCTGTGGAGGAAGCTTGCACTTCAAGTTTCCAAGAGACAGCTACGAAACCTTAAGGATTTTGAGAGTAAACTGTAAAGAGTATACCCAAACCCTCATGAATATTAGCACAACTCTTGGGACCAACTGCAAGAAATATCTGACCTATGTGCTTCTTTCTCCACCAGTTACTGTCCATGTTTTTACATGAGGTTCAAAGACTTATTTCACTATCAAATACAGATTAATGTCGAACCTTTATTCCGTGTTTTTGAGTGATACTCTATCCATGTCTGAATAAATAAATATACCATAAATCATGGTCTGATCATGTATTTTTACTCTAAAGGGTTACACTTACATAATCAGCAGGATATCACATCATCATTTTCCACATTGAATGTATGTACTGTATGTACATATGTATTTGGGGTGGAATGATTTGTTTTAACAATTTGATTCGATATTTGTGGTTGCCGGTAAGATTCAGGGACGATCTCTTTTTTTTTTTTTTAACAGTTAAATCTGAAACAATTCAGTGAGTTGAGATCGATTCAGTAACTTTTTAGCAAAAAAAAATCAACCTGTGTTACTGTGAAATAATAAAATACTGGATAAAATACTGGATACTGGACACTGCAGGTGAAGTTTCTTAAATTCCTGTTATTTATTGTAAGGGAATTAGGTATAAATGAATTATTGATACAAACAATTGTATCAATAATTACGTTGTGGTTCGTGCAGCCCTTTGAGACACTTGTGACGAAGGGCTATATAAAAAAAACATTGATTGATTGATTATTGAACAAGCAAGTAAACAACAATTAATGGCCAATGCTTTCACATCTTATTTGAATAAAGTGCAACGCACGCACGCACGCACGCACGCACGCACGCACGCACGCACGCACGCACGCACGCACGCACGCACGCACGCACGCACGCACGCACGCACGCACGCACGCACGCACGCACGCACGCACGCACGCACGCACGCACGCACGCACGCACGCACGCACGCACGCACGCACGCACGCACGCACGCACGCACGCACGCACGCACGCACGCACGCACGCACGCACGCACGCACGCACGCACGCACGCACGCACGCACGCACGCACGCACGCACGCACGCACGCACGCACGCACGCACGCACGCACGCACGCACGCACGCACGCACGCACGCACGCACGCACGCACGCACGCACGCACGCACGCACGCACGCACGCACGCACGCACGCACGCACGCACGCACGCACGCACGCACGCACACACACACACACACACACACACACACACACACACACACACACACACACACACACACACACACACACACACACACACACACACACACACACACACACACACACACACACACACACACACACACACACACTCGTGGTCAAAAGTTGACATACATTTCATTACAGCTCAATTTTTGTTTCATCTGACATCACATGGACAAACATAAGACCTGTGGTCAGATGAAACAAAAATGTAACTGTTTGGCCACAATACCCAACAATATGTTTGGAGGAGAAAAAGTGAGACCTTTAATCCCAGGAACACCATTCCTACCGTCAAGCATGGTGGTGGTAGTATTATGCTCTGCCTGTTTTGTTGCCAATGAAACTGGTGCTTTACAGAAAGTAAATGGGACAATGAAAAAGGAGGATTACATCCAAATTCTCCAGGACAATTTACTGTAGAACATTGGCCCTCAAACAGTACCGGTAGTCACAACTACCTTGGGGTCACAGCACATCTATTAGATAACCAATGGAAACTACAATCCTTTGCTTTGAGCGTTTTAAAAACTGAAGAAAGACATTTTGCTGAAGCATGCAAAAGTCAGTTCCTCCATGCTGCAAAGGACTGGAATATTACCGAGAAGGTCATTACATTAGGGACACAGTTGCTGCCGCAAAAGTTACCATTTTAACATCTCTCCTGGTTCGCCCATGCTAGACAGAGAGTTATCACTGTGGCTTTGAGTGATGGTGGATTTAGTTGAAAGCGCAACAAGTAGGACATGGCATGAAGGAGAAAGTACTTGTCCAGGACGTGCCTACACACTGGAATTCGGCTCTGGCGATGATCAAGCGGATCCTGCACAACAAGGAGCCACTGAGAGCAACATTGGCCCAACAAAAGCGCATATTAGCTCTGTTAACACCAGCAGAACGTGACAAGTTGGAAAAAGCTGGAGAAGCAGGTGGAGCCTTTCAGGTAAAGTGTTATTGTCTTTCTTAGTAATCTGATTTGTAGTTTTTACAACGTTTAATTTTGTGGTATGTTTTTGTTTTTGCAC